>NW_027185285.1:13501275-13546275 GCF_022577435.1 Embiotoca jacksoni
TTATGTTTGATCAAAGATTTTACAGAAAGTGTTAGTTTCCCTCTTTTTTACACTTTTAGCTTTAAATGTTACTGTGAAGTCACAGAGAAACACAAATTCATTCTCGCAGACATGAATGTAGCTTTAAACCACTTTAGACCATCATGCAAATATCTAATTGAAGGATCAACAGTATGTATAAAGACATCTTAACATAATCTTTTTTTTTTTGTCCTTAACTGTTCTGTTGGATTTCTCACCCCTCATGTCCATTCTTAATCATAAGAAAAGAGTTACTGGGTTAATGAACATTGTGGACCTGGTAACCTTTACAGTGTATTTAAATAATCAGAAATGCCTAATATGAAAAAGAAAAAAGAAAAAAAAGCAGAATTCTGAAGCCATTATTAAAAAAAACTTGCCCCCTATTTGCACATGTTAAAATATGCATTTTTACGTTTTTAGCTTAAGTGTTTGATTACATATTCCGCAGGATGATCTAAAAGTCAACTATCTATTTTGAATTTTATCTTTTTTCCCCAGTATCAATTATGGTTTGTTTGTGTGTAGTTTTGGCTTTATATTGTTTTTAGTTTTTTTTCATTTTGTTTGATGTCTTATTTGTTTTTAATTATTTAAAAGCTATCTGATTGTTTTTAATTCTATTTGATTTTGTGCAGCAATTTGGTGAACTTGATCAATGTTGCACGATGCTTAATTTTCACAGGACAGCAATTGAAGTGAACGCCTTTGAGTACAATAATAAAACGTGTTTTTTATTTGTAGACCTAAATGCAGTCAAATTTAAGGGAAGAAGAAAATATGACAACATGCACAGTGTAGGATGAAAACTCCCTACAGGTTTATTAAATATTTCCTAGAAAAAATACAAAGGACGGGACATTGGTGTCCTCAGTGTGCCCCAGTGTGACCATTAAAGGGATCATTTTTAGGTGTAAAATCATCCATTATTTTGGCATTTTGTGGCCTAAATTTGCAATTTATTGACCACATGCAGAACACAGGGAGCTTTATTTAAAACAGCATTTGCCTCTGAATACCTTTTGAAAGATGGAATATGTGGCAGGGGACTAGTTTCAGACTATGCCAGTGAAACTGTCCCAATGGGTTATTTAGTAGCTTATTTTTGGAAAGTGAAGCAAAGTGATGCCAAGTTCGACTTTTACAGAGAGGGATGAGGAATTTTTTGCCTAGCTGGGCGTTTTCCCTGTTCTCTTTTAGTCAGCAGCAGATGCACCCAAAGGATGTATTTGGTCTTTTCTGAGTTTTCCAGAAACCTATAACTTGGATCCGTTTTATTTTTGAAGCATACCTGGTTACATTTTGTTGTCTGGGTACTTTCCAAAATATTGCAGAGAAGTGACTTTCACTTTTTCTTCAATGGAAAATTGCACTTCCTCCTTCATACTTTGCAACAATCACTAACAATATAAGTCAGTCCACCTACACATGGAACTCACTGAAAGTAACAACTGTGCTGTGAGTCATCAAAAGAGATTCGAGGGAATCAGTAACTGAAGCAAAAGCAGACAATGTGCATTAAAGGAAAGTGAATGCAATCAAGATTTACAATATTTTAGGTTGCAATTCACCTTTAATTATTTCAATGACACGGAATTGTCATGATTTTGTTGATCAAGGGCTTCATCTATATTTTCCCCCTTGAAACAGTATTATTTTGGCAAAACTGTAAGAGCAGATGTCTCCTTCTCTTACTTTCTTTTAGTGATTTTTTTTGTGTGTGTGATAGAGCTAAATTTGTCTCACCATAGCTCTTCACTGTGGTTTTATCACATTTTGTTGTGATCAGTATTGTGGTCATTTATGCAGATGCACACAAGCATGGAAACAATTGCGTTTCCTGTGGCCTTTGTATTCTAGAAGGGGAATGTCGTGACAACAAAAGACATTTTCTTTGCCTTCACAATTTAAACTTGTTTGTCTGAACCAGATGCGTGTCGACCATTTTGTGTGTATAAAAGTGTACGCGATGGCTGAAGCTCTGCATTCACAATTGATATTTGGGGGTTTATCCAAGGGACTTTCTATTATTGTTCAAAAAATGTATAACACCTCCCCAATCATTGGTCTATTGTATTCAATTTTCTTCACCTTGTATAAGATTTATAGTACTTCAGTAACCAACAAAAGTGCTCTATGGGGTCAGATCAGTCTCACAATGAATGAATGCACACAGAAGGATTCACAAATATATTTGGGATTTTTAAATGCACACAAAAATATTGATTGTTGTATAGAAATGTAAAAAAAATATCCACATATATAAAAGTAAGATTCATAAATGTATTTCTGATGCACATATAAATATTTGCTGTTGTAAATATATATAATTGAAATCCAAAACATTATTTTCATCAAAAACAATTTTGGATGTTGTTACGTTTATATATATTTTTTTTCAACAGGAAATTAGCAATCAGGTGTCTCTTTCGTATCCAGTCAAAATAGGAAACCATATTTTTATATTTGTGGATTTCTTTTAAAAAAAAAATTTACATTTACTTACAATGATATTGTTTGCATTGAACAACACTTTTGTGTGACAGTCATGTATATATAAATCCCCAAATACGTTGGTGAATCCTTATGTGTGCAATCAGTCATTATGGGACTTGCTGTGGTCTTCTATTGTACTTTGTTGTTTTCAATTCAAGCAATCCAGCTCAGGTTAAACACTTTGCAATAGACATGATGCCTTTATACAAACAGTTTGTCTGTTGCTTATTGCACTTCAGTTGTGGATGCCACCATTTTTTACATGGCCCCAGATCTCACTGACTCATGCTTCCACTGGCTGAATCTTACTTGCTGCTCATTCAGCTTCCCTGTCATCAGTCATCATTAGTCTCTTCTCAGGGACATTACTCCAAGGAGGAACCATTAAAGGGAACAGACCCTGTGGGCTATGCTTATTTTACAGCTGCAGTCTTCTCTGAGCTTTAAGGAACACAAAGTGGGTTCAACGTCCCATGAATGTCGTGACTTGGGGGGAAATTTCACACTTGATGAACCTCAGAAAAAGTACATTAGCTTATTTTAGTCAGATAAATTGTGGCATGTGGATAAAATGTGTCTAAAATATGCATGTCAGAGTTAAGAAGTAAGCAAGCAAAGTTATGCAACATCACTTTGGTAATAATAGGTGGTGCAGGGTGCATAAAACATTTTTTTCCATGAAATTCTCCTTTAAATTGTGTCTTTTTATGCATCTCTAAATCAAGCATAAATGGGAGTTTTTGGAAATATATTTATTCTCTTTTTTGTGGAGAGTTGGATGAGAATTAGTACCACTCTCAGGTCTGTATGGTAAATATGAAGCTAAAGTCAACAGTTAGCTTGGCTTAGCTTAGCTTAGTTTAGCTTTACACAAAGACTGTGAAAAGGGATAAGATAAAAAAGCTAACCTGACTTTTCAAGGTCATATAATCAACCAAATAGCACGACTAATTAAGGTCATTTGTTAGCTTTGGGACAAGCCCAGTTCGCTGTTCCACCCAAGCAGTGACCAACAGTGACGGCCCCCATTGGTTTGTTAACTGCCATTATGAAGACTCGAGTTTGACTTTTTGGCCGTTGCTATTTTGGAGCCAGAAGTGACCATAATTGGAGGAGCTGGGGAGGAGTGAGCGGTGGATGTGACTCAATCTGATTGGAAACCCGAGGACACTATGCCCCGCCCTATAACGGAAACCTGATTTTCACTTTCAATAAGTGAAATAAGTGAATAAGACAACTATTCCTTTAAAAGTTGTTTGCATAAAATGAATAAATAAAGGGTGCCATGGGGTTTGGAAATATCCCAAATGAAGATTAGTTATTTCTGTTTTATTTTGTTTTACTTTTATTATTGCTCCTGCTTTTGGTCTGGATGGTCTTCTTTTTTGTTGTTGTTTATAATGCTCCAGTTAAGCTTTTTCGCAGCTTACACCACAGCTCTCACACACAGCTTACACCACAGCTTACACTGGCACAGTTTAATACCACAGTTCATTGACCAAAACACAACTGGGAGAGACTTGAGAGAGACGGGGACATAAATCCAGAGAGAAATAGACAGAGGAGGAGAAAAATAAAGTGAGAGGAAGAGAGATAGAGCAAAAGAGTGATCAGCAACAGCAGATAAAACAGACATGAGAAGGAAAAGCTTGACGGATGAAGGGGGTGGATGATTAAACTTTGTAATTCTCTGTTTTCTCATCCTGACAGTGGAGCTGAAATGAGACCAGCCAGTCCTCTGGGAGACGAACCCTCTAGGGTCTCCTCCTTTCTGTTAACTATCTGCTTTTTATGTAACTTCTCTCATTTTTTTTTCAATCCATACTCTACCCTCTGCTTTTTCTATCGTCCTTCTATTGTTATGATCGACAGCACGACTAAAAAAAATGGCAGTATAAACAAAAAGCAATCGTGTGTCAGAAAATCATGAATTCATCATTTTGTTTAGCCTCACAAGGCCTGTCTTCACATATTCATATTCACAAATTTCTCCGCCTGGGGATTAATGAAGTGCTATCTTAAATTATGACTGTCTTTAGCTTGGGGTTATCCTGGCACAAACAACTTAAACCCTACATACAATTTTTTTTTTTTTTTTCACAAAAATACAACACAAACAATTTACAACATTGAAACCATAAAAATACTATAAAACAACAGGCACCAGATCACTTACTGTATGACTAAACCCTTCTTTAAGGTGCAACGTGTAAAAAAAAATGTAAATCCCGTCTTGTAATACTATTTTGTACATTAAGAGGTTATGGTGAGTCACGGTGGCTCCCAGGCAGCCTGCCTTCAGTCCGGCTCTCAGAGATTCACCAGTTTGGTTGAATTTTGCATATTTGTGCTCTGCTGTTTGTTTGTAGTTGGCTTTTTTTTTTTTATCCAGGAGTGTAACAACTAAAACAACGGTGAATTGTTGACCCAATAGTTTACGTGATGGCTTGCTTATCTTGATTTCTGGCGAGACCGTATATGCAAGAAAACAGTCATAGAAAAACCATATATCAACAACATTTGAAATGTTTCTGTGCTGTCGTTAGCTGCACTAACGATCTGTTAATAATTGTCCAAATAAGGTCAGTGTGCCTGGTTTGTTTGCTACTTTGTGGTAGATTGCTCGAGGACAAGCTAATTGAGCCCCTCATAAAACCAACACTGTCAGTTAAGTTATACAGAGAGGCATAACAGGAAATAAATCCAGCCCTGGACTCTTTGGCTGCAACACACTCTGTGCACACAGAGAAGACCTGAAAGGAGACAGACAAGGACAATACAAAAAAAATTTATGTTTTTTTCTTATGGTTCACTGCCCCACCGATGCAGCGGTCCTCTACAGTGTCTCCGGGTATGCCCGATGGTTCTACTGATGTTATAAAATCTATCTTACCAGTCCAGGAAAAATATTGTAAGTTCAGCCTTAAACATCATTCTTTTACTCTCCAAGAGCTTCCTACAGCAGGTGAAAAGCAATGCCAGTGTTAAGTAGGAGTTTAATGAAATGGTTAAACCATAACATATTGAATTTCTTTAGAACATGACAGTAGTCTGATCTTATCACCTTCCTGTTCAAAAATGTAATTGCTGCCTGTCATCCTTTAGCTTTAGAGGTGTAGTTTCTGTAACCTGTGGACATTAGCTTCCATTTTCCACCAGTCTGCAATCTTTGTGCAAAGTGAAGGAAACCAACTCATGGCTGTAGCTTCATATTCAGAGAGTGGAACCAGATTTGTCGTTTAGAGAGCTGAGTAAGGTAAAATGCTACTTTTCACAGGTTGAGTAAGGCTTCAAAAGTGCTTCCCTAACCCTAACCCAAAACATAGTTGTGCATTTCTTTTCTTGCCAAAGTCAATTACCTTTAGCCTACTTAACGGGAAACCTGTGTCCCTTTGGCTGTTAGTTGCAATGTATTTAAACCAATTTGATTATTCCTTCCCTTGAAGCAGCCTTGGCTCTGAGAAAATATTTTATGACAGCTTAAATGTATATTACAGGAATGGCAGTAAAAAGCTGATATGGGCACTGGAAACACTGACTCTTTGGCTCTGCTCCCCCAAAACTATTATCAACCACTGAGAGCAGCTCTGGTCCAAAGTTTCAGGAGGACACGAATGACTAAATGATTTAAATACATAGCATAAGTAGTTGCAGCACAGCACACACACGTCAACACGCTTTCCACTTAATTGCCTCCACCGAACATCTTTTATCATTCTTCACCTCGTTCGCTCCATCACAGCTTTCTGTCTGCCCTCACACACACACACACACGCGCACACACACACACACACACACACACACACACACACACACACACACACACGACACACACACGACACACACACGACACACACACTTCCTCCCTCTCACCTCACCCATCTTTTGAAACAGGTGATGCTTTATTAATGGCACAAGACTTGAAGCCTTCACTCACTCACCGACATGCATGGTTGACGTGCAAAGACAGGTTGACACACACACTTGAAAAATCACACACACGCACACACTCATGGCCAAATATGCTCAGCCCTGCACTACATGAAATATGACATTTACACACACCAACAGATAGACACAAACCCATGATGTCATCTGCGATTTTGCGGCACACTGGCTCTCACACACGCAGACACACACACACACACACACACACACACACACACACACACACACACACACACACACACACACACTGTCACAGAGTTAAATTGACAGCTGGAGGTGTCACTGTGACTGTGTGAACTATTCTAGACATCTGCAGCGGTTTAGAAACTGAACAGCAGATTAGAGAAGGGGGTTTGGCAGAATGAGAGAGAGGGCGAGAACAGGGAAGTGAGAATGGATTGATGGAGGAAGTTGAGAGAAAGATGAACGGATGACCTTCACGCATCTCGGATTGTGCTGGCTCACAGTAAAAGTTTTAAAGAATAACTTCTCTCCTCATCTGCAGTATATCTGTCGGAGCTCTATCTCTGCATCTATTTCAATTTCTCTCTTTCATTCGTTCACTCTCGTTCTCTCCGACTGTATATTCTCTCTCTCATTTCCTTTTACTTGGAAAAAGAACATAATCTCTCTATCGCTGTGGGCCTTAATTACACTGGATCAGGGAGATGAGAGGGCACTTGGAGAGACTGATTTGTGTGTGTGTGTGTGTGTGTGTGTGTGTGTGTGTGTGTGTGTGTGCGTGTGTGTGTGTGTGTGTGTGTGTGTGTGTGTGTGTGTGTGTGTGATCAAGCTGAGACAGATGCCTGCTTTATTACAGCTAACTGGTTCTCTACTTTCTTTGGGTAAAAAGTAATAAAATCATCAATATGACATGACATCACCCAATACTGATAGCTAACATTACACATTATTTCTCTCCTCTCTCCTTTTACAAATTATTTCTGGTATATATTGGACTGCATTAGAGTTGACCACAATCTGACAATTGATTATAATAATAATAATAATAATAATGCAAATGACTCCAAATATGAGCAGCAGTGAGTATTTGTCATTTTTGTAATTTGCAGTTTGGATTAAAGATGTACCTTTATGATTGTTATTCACAGTAATTTTATTGTTATTTACAGTTAATTTGATTTCAAAAGGCATTATTTTTCCCTATTATTTGTCTTACTACTGCAGTGATAGAGGTGGAAGAATTGAGTGTAAAGATGTGATGTTGTGCTTCAAGTGTTGCTCAAGACACATGTGAACGGATTATTGTCAGTGTATGAAGATGCCACTAAAACTGTTGGGTTTGATTTTTGCGACAAGCAGATGGACCCACAATTTACCCCCACTGCTCTTATTTTAAAACATGTTGTATGTGAAGCAATCTGGCTGTATGTGTTGTACAATTAAAGCTTCTTTTGTTAAATTAAGGATTACATTTTGAAGTTTTATTTCCTCACATCCTGAGTGCTGGCTTTTTTTTTCTGGAAATACATTAGGTATTTTCACAATTTTTAAGGAGTAAAAGCTAGACATGGCGTTGATACTATTACATAACAGCTGCAGGAAATGGTAACTAGGCTGTAGCACAATTTAAAATGACACTTTATATCCTTCTATTCTTCCGTATAAGTGATATGTTTCTTTGTATGTTACATTGGTGAATCCACTAAAGGGAAAGTCCATGTTCTGCCTTCATCCTGTCTTACTCTCTTCTCTCTTCACCTCCCACTACCTCCACACTTATTTTGTCTTTGAGAAATCGGACAGAAGGCGGCAGTAACAGAGCCCCACCAGTAGGGTGCAGCAGAGGGTACCAGACTACTGAGGACAGTGTTTGGGTTGATAGAGATCATTCTTTAAGATCGCAATTTCGTTTTGCATGTATGTGGGAGTCAGTGGGGGATAAGGCTGAATCAAGAGAGGCGATGGACACACGGCACGGTGGAGAAGATAACAAGAGGGGCTGAGATACGGAGAGAAGTTAGATAAAAGTCAGATAATGGAGCAATAGTGAGTGCAACAGACCCACAGGCACAGCAAAAAAAAAAAAATGAAATAAGGACTGCTACTCACACCAGAATGAGTCAATGTTCAAAGGCTGTACTACGTCAATCCAAAAATTTGTCAAAAAAGAGCTTCACATTTGATTGAATCAATATTTTTAGCCAAAAAGTACAGCTGCTTTTTCCCCCACTGCGGTTTCTTCATTTTAGGGAGTCTGACTGATGGTGAGAAAGAAAGAAATGAGGACACTCAGGGTGAAAATGAGAAGGCAGCAGAGAAAGAAGGCCAGGGTGGAGGTGTAGCTGAATGCCATCCAGTCATCAGGGAGTCAGCTCTGCTTGTTCACAGGGCTCAGTGTCTGAATAGAGAAATGAATTCTGGGTGCAACAAGCTGATGCTCATTTATTTTCTGTGAGCTCGAAGCGGAGCCAATCAGACTGCATATGTGAGTTTAGTGCAGTTTAAACCACACATTGTGCTTATTCTACAACAAGGATGCATCATCTATTGGCGATATTTAAACATACGCTGTCTAGAAAAAGACATGGCGAAGAGGATGTTTACCGCTCTTTTTCTCCTCTCAGACGACATTTTTCAACAGTTATTAACATAAGCCGAACACACACACACACACACACACACACACACACACACACACACACACACACACACACACACACACACACACACACACCTACTCTGTGATGTGTTTGGAAATATGGGGGTGTTGTGCTGATTTCTGTTCCATATTACATGCAGTTATATAACCGTGTAATCACGATGAGATGTCCAGATTTCTAGAGATAAGCTGGCAAGTTACTTAGCAACCACCACCGAGCAGGACAGGGGAGCAGGTATGATTGCCAATGAATACTGGCCAAACTCTTTTAATCACAACAACAAGGCATGCACGCCAACACTAAAGCTATTTCTGTTGTTGTCATTGGCTTTATTTTATTATTATTTAGCTACACAAAATTATTTTTGTTCTCCTTGCGAGCTCGTATTCATCAAAATATGATGTGAAATGTTCCTAGATAACTGCTGCAAAAGAGATTCTTACAAATAAAGGCATAAAACAGATAATGGAACTGTGAATTTTCTAATTGCATCACACTATGTGGGATGATTTGTAAAAAGTAATATAAATTGAATTCTATTTGTTTGACATCTGCTTTGCACAGAAGGCCCAGAGCGTAAATGTCATTGTCTGCTCTTTTCACTCCAAGAAACGGCACATGCTAAAATAAGGTTGCACTGGGTTCACACAAGTGAGGGATTCTCTTCATAAATGGAGCGGCCAAATGAGCTTTCTAGTCTGTTTTCAAATTGTCTGTTATTACCTGTGTTGGCCAGGTTTTTCATTTAGATTCAATTTCAATCTGTTGAAAAAATAAACTACAACAAGAATAGTATTATTTTATGGAGACAAACCAAAAGAGCTGCGCTGAACGCATGCCAGCTCCAACAGCTGACAGCTGTGCAGTTAAAGGGGAAGCTTTGCAGACATAAGTCCAAGAGTGTTGGTATCAACCCAAAGCTGATCCCAAGCGACAGCAACCGTGACGTCACCCATTGGTTTGTGAAGTGCTGGTTTGAATTTGGCATTTCGTCATCACCATCTCGGTTTTTGGAGCCAGAGGTGAACATATTTAGGCGAGCTGGGGAGGAGCGAGCCGTGGATCTGACTCAATCGGATGGGGAAACTAAGGACACTACATCCGTCCACCTGCACTGGAAACCTGACTGCATCCAGGCCTGTCAATCAAACCAGACACACCCGCAAATATCCTGCATTTTGAGGACTATCATCGATTGAATTATTTTCAGAACACTGATCAGAAGGAGTGGATTTAGGGAAAGACAAGATGACTCCTGAAAAAAACCCATTATTTTATATTTCATGAGAGAAGTTGAATATGGAGCCGGGAGCGTTTTTGAGCCAACTCCTAGTGGCCTTTAGTGGTATTGTAGTTTAAGTCACTGCCATATTGGCTTCACTTTTCAGACCCAGAAGCTACGTCCATTTTTATATCCAGTCTATAGCTGGTCCATAAGTATTGTAATCTATTGTTAAAAAAAAAAAAAAAAAAAAAAGGTAAAGGTGTGTCCGTCTCCACCACTGCTTTCTGGTCTGGTAAAAACAATCATAAAACAGACATTAAACTGAGCAAATGCACCACTTTAAATTGAAAAACATTGTGACTATAAGACAGAAGTTCTTCCAATAAATGCATACATTTTTTTCCCAATCAATTTTGAGAGTAAATTAACCATGTTGTTGTAGAGGCATATTTTATTTCATATGAACAACACCACATATTAAAGGTTTTAATGAGTTTTGAGAGTTGGGACAAACAGTGAGGCGCCAAGGAGATTGGTCCCCCCCAACTAGTCTTCCATCAAAATGTGTAATTGCAACGTTGGGTCAGCACAAAACTGGGTTGTCCCTCCCTACGTGGGTTTTGTTCTACGTTTCTTCCTATTAAAACACCCACAGCATATCAAATGGATGTTATCATCACACATCTGTCCCAAATACATGGACAAGTCGGGCAAACTGCACCTGCTTGTAGGCCAGGAGGTTACAGTAAATGTGAACTCTAGTCACCATAGTAATTATCACAGGATAAGAAGAGGATAGTAGGCGAAGAAGTATAAAGAGCAACAAAGACAGAAGCAGGTTGAGGGTGGTTGGATGAATCAAACAAGACTTTTATCCAGAAAACTGCTGGTTGTGTCCCAAGTGAAATCAAAAGTCAACATTTACTTTTTAAAGTTATATATCAGTTAACTAGTGAAATGTTTTTAGGTAACATAAGGTTTGTTATGTTACTTACATGAGGGGAGTGAAGTACTTATTGTAAGCCTATAACCAAAAGCTTTCCCCACACCTAACCAAGAAGTTTTGGTGTTTAAAACTAACCAAACTACAAATGTGTCACAGCGTTAACCACGGGTCTATCATTTTTACTGAAATAACAAAGGTGTGGTTCGCCTCTACGCCCACTTTCCAACGGTCATGTGTCTCTTGAACATACCAGTAGGTTTGTTTGGCTCCTTTGAGTCCATAGATTAGTGGAACCGCCCATTCAATAGTCTGAAAACAGTCCGATTGGAGGTTTTAAGGGAAGTTTTCTTTGCCACTGTGTTTTCTCTAGGGGGGTTCAGGCTACAGGTTCTGTAAAGCATCCCTGTCACTTGTCATTGGTATCACACAGGTATAAATAAATCTGAATTAAATTGTTGCCTGCTAAATGTGCTGGTTTGTCAGTCTGTATCTGTCCAGGGTTAATCAGTTCTTGAGTGTCTGTTTCTAGACACATATTTTAAGGCAACATTTTATACTCTGACAACATCAACTCTGAGCTCTTTACTTTTCAAGAAAAGCCAAACGTTTCATCATCTATAATGATTTACTCTTATGTGTTGATCATCATTTCTATGAGCTTACTTCGGTTATACACTACGAGCCAGCACACATTTTCATTGATGCTCTTTTCTTAATAATTTCCTTTTTGTATTTTGCAGTTATGGGGACCACGTTCAGCATTTCAAGGTGCTGCAGGATCGCTGCGCTCAGTACTACGTGTGGGACGAGGTCTTCTCCTCGCTGAACGAGCTGGTGGAGTTTTACCATAGCAACAGCATCGCAAAGGAAAGGACGGTCTTTCTGAGAGACCCGGAGCACTTTGCCAGGGTGAGCATGTACCTACATGTGTAAATGCATTTTCTTTACATTTAGATTTTTTACAATAGCAACTAAAGCAAAAGACACAGATTTCAAAGAATTTCAAGAAGCCACAAGAATATGACTTAGGCACCAAAAATTACTGAGATGTCATGTCAAACAATATTCATTTAGAAAAAAACAAAAATATACACTGTTGAGACGAAATTACATTGACAGTATTTTCTTCCTGCAGCTGCAATATAACTGTGACTGGTTCTGTGCTGCAGAATATTTAGTTATTTTAGCGATATACTAGAAGGAAATGGGCGAGTTCATTATTTTAATATTAATTTCATTTAATCTATCTTCAGTAATTAATTCAAAAGGCTTATAAAGAGATCACATAAAACAATAAAAACCAAAAGTTTTAATTAACAGCAAATAATAATTCTACAAAAGTTAGCTTGACATCATCTTTACCCATTTCTTCACTGACTTTGTCTGCATTGTATCATCTTGTTTTAAGCCTAAAATATTCTTTAGTTATTAATTTGAGTAAAAGTTTTTACTTAATTTTTACTGAACATTTATTTCCCCTACAATATGTGGTTCATACCTGAGATTAACAGGAAGTTCTGCTCTGTATGTCTCTGTTTGCATCACTCAATCCATTCACAGTGTCACTTTAAATCTCCTCCCTGAACAATTTAAAACACATCTGTTCCTGTCGTCAGTCTCATTCCCCTTCCCTCTGTACATACTGCCATGCATTTTGTTAGGAGACTTTAAGACACAGTGAATTATCCGTTACCAAATCAGTATGTCAGGACAAACATAACAAGCTTCCCAAGTTATTCTTTTTCATTTCACTGTGACTTTAAGATATAAGCAGTTTCTTTCTTTTTTTTTTTTTTAATGGCACCGACAGCTATGGGAACACTCCATTTGTTGGTGAAATTTCTGGACTGCTGTGAGTGCAGCAGCAGGGTTTGACGTGGAGGGGCAGCTTGTAATGAAAGATCACAGGACTGCCACCAGTTTGGAGCTGAACCAAATCAGTCATCTTCGACACCGAGCCAGAGGGACTGAGCTTAGCAGCACTAAAGAAAACGGATTTTAAGGCACTTATTTGCATCAGTCCTGATTATGTCACTCTACATCAAGTTTGGGCACAGTATTACTTCGCTCTATGATTCAGACACCTAATAAGCCTCTTTTCTGTGTCATATACTCTTGAATAATTAATAGATAGATAGATTATTTAATAACGCTGGACACAAAACCTGCTGTTGTAGAGTAACTAAATAGCTTTAAAAGACGGGCGTAACCGAGTAATACTTTCTGTGTGGTTTAGAAGGAGAAAATATAAATGACAAATAGTTCCCATGATGGTGCCACAAAGAGAAAAGCTGTTGTTGTTACTGTCATTATGCCGACAAGATGACATCACACGGTAACTATTCCTGGGAGTGGCAGGCGAGCCGTACCCCCGGGCGAGGCCAGTGACTCTGGAGGGATTTGATCCACAGCCATCCTGACATGACAGCATGTCGGTATCACTGTAACGCCAGCCGTGTGCTAATACTGATCACATCATGTTCACGTGTGCGGCTACGCACCTGAGAATAGGCCTCCGTTCATTAGGATTGTGCTGCACTGAAGACCGAGACAAGTGACACGCCAGTGATCTGCCCGAGTGAGCTGCCACATGGAGATCATATTTGATTTCCAACAGGGAGGGGATGGGGACGATCAGAAATCTAACAATGACAGTCAGTGCTGCAAGCATTCTCACTGATTAGCTTGTGCGTTTGGTCTAGTTGCTGTTTTTGGTGGTTATTTCCAGAATAATATTTTTTTATATTCTCATACAACGTACAACATAAGTACTACTTCTGGGCTCTTCATTTCACAAAGGTCATGATAAAAGAACCAGTGAAGGAGGCTACCTCTGTCTTTAGCCATGCTGGCAGAGATTCCTTGGCTCAGATTTCAGTTGGCCCGCCACATAAGTTACGCGACAGTATTTCAGTTTCTTCAGTTAAAGATGTTTGATAATTCTTCTTGCATGTAGTGCCTGTTTTTTTTGTTGTTTTTTTTTTTAGCCCCTGCAAAACCATTCAGTGGGATTTAAGTTTGGCTTTTGACGAGACCGTTTCATCACCTTCCATTTCGTCTTTTCGAGCATTTGGTTGGTGGACTTGCTTGTGTGCTTTGGATCATCGTACTGTTGAAAGGTCTACCTCTGGTTCAACTTCGACTCTCAGGTTTCAGGTCTCACATTATCCTCAAGCACATTTTGATATGATGCAGAATTCATAGTTGAATTAACCCCGAAGCATAACATTTGTTACCTAATCTGCAACTCCTGATTATGGATTTGAAGGTGTGATAAATGTAGGGGCTTACTTACTGTTTGCCATGTGACAGATCTATTATTTTCTTGTATTTAAACTATAAAAATGTATCTTTCATTGCTTTGATTATCACCTCTATCAATAGACACTATTTTCAAAGAGGATCAAACGCCCAAACTTCTATGCTTTACTAACTTTTACACATGGCTGTGTCCAAGCAACTACTGGATAGGTTGCCATGAAATTTAGTACATACATTTATATCCGTATGATTGTGAACCCTTGATATGTGGTACCGTCAATGGGTTTATATTTTCAAATGTGAAATCAGTTAGTTTGATCAAACATTAGGCTCACCTGTGCCGGTATATTTGTGCTAGTTAGCAAAGGTTGGAATGCAAATATGCTCATCTAAGATGGTTGTAAATGTATTATCATTGTGAGCATGTTAGACTGCTGAGTTTCTGTGCAGACAGTCTTATTAGCATGGCTTAAGACTTCCATTCCCAGGGCAATTCTTCTCTTTGACCTATCTGTTACAGCAATGAATAGCGGCTGCTCTTTTCCACACTTCAGCACAATTATGCCATGAAGTCAGTTTGTTTCTGCCAAAAAAATTAAATCTCATAACTCATTATGCACCCGACATATTTTTAAAGTGGAAGTCAGACCTGACCCTCGCCAGACCTCCAGTATTAATATATTCACTTACTTGCAGTCAAGTTAAGCAGAGAAGACTTTGTCCAGAATAAAAAATGTTAGCAGCCGCTTTAACATTTGTGCTCTTTCCCAACTGTAACAACACGAGAGTAATATAAACATACGCTAACTGTCAGGCCTCAGGTTAGTTTATTTCAAAACTTTTCTGCGTAATGTCTGCAACACCTATCCCCACATGGAACTGCTCATAAGTAATTGACATGAGCATATTGCACTTAATGTTATCTACATCTCAGTTTGTGCTCTCCATGAGTCAGGATGAAGACATGACACATTATATTTACGTCACATTACTCATTCAGATACGTCTTAATCAGTTGCGGTGACGAGTCTATATGCAGCGCTCATGTTTCAAAGAAAAGATTAAGATGAATGTAACAGTCTAAGATGAACTCCATGGCCAAGGGTGACGTGGTTATCTGTTCATCAGCTCGACTACTGGTGGAAATACAGATGATCAAAAACTGGAATGATTGTTCAATTCTGATGTTTTTGAGTTTGAAAAGTCTCAAAAAGCCTGATAAAAATGCAGGATGTATTCTACAATTTAACTTCTGCTCTGATTTCTTCAGCTTCATCAGGTGTTTTTTTCATTGATGTGTGAATTGTATTTCATAAATTGATGGTATGAAAGTTTGATTGTGAAAGATGCTGAAGCTGTTTCTCATTTTTAGCTGCACTTTGGTATTTGAAGAAACACTGCAACTCTAAAACAGAATATAATTATATCCAGGTGCTTTATCATGAGTGTTACGGTCTGTTTTCAAACCTGCAGCAGGGATCTGTTTGTGACCGCTGCTTTGACTCTCCTCCCTCATTTCGCCTTTAAAATCGAACCTTCCATTTAACAATCAGCTCTCTGTGCAGCTTGCAGTAAAGAAAAAGAAGTGAAGAGGCCCTGGCATCTGAGGTGTTGGCGCGCAGATAGCCAGTCACTGCTGCTCTGTGATATTTTACAGATGATGAGATAGGAAGTGAGGTTGGTGGCCAATGAGTCATTGCTGTTATTAGAACTAAAGTGAGAGAGGAAATAACAAATTGACTGGCACGGTAGCACATTGTATTTCTCTTATTTTCCTCATTTAGTATTCTGGCTCGAGTTAAGGTCACGTATCAGAATCACTGCAGTAAACCCTATAGAATCAGTGATAACGCATACATAAATCAAATGTGTTGAATATGTAAGCTGGACTGAGTCTTATGTGTGTTTGAAGATGATGCACATTTTATTGATCTTTGTGGTGCGTGAGCTTTACTTCAATGCATTTGGTCCTTCAGATGAAGGGTCTTTTCATCCCTTCATATGCAAGTGTGATGGAATAAAGTACAACATCTCTTCAACTCTTTTTTTAAAGCCTGATTTTATAACTTTAGATGAGGTTATTGCCATAACAGATGAGTTTGATCCTAAGTTTTGAATCATTCAGGGAGGGTTTGCAGAGCAGCCAGACTGCTGCTGTACTTCACCTGGTGGAGCAGGGAATCTTCAGAGGAGCCTGACAGGCTCTGAACCTAAAAATAGGCTTTTTGTTTTGCCAAGCAGCGTCTCACAAATTTAGGTCTTGTTTAGTAGCAACCTACCTCGCTCCTAAACAGTTTCCAAATCACTGGAGATGCTGCAGAGTGTGTTCGGTTGTCTGAAGAAATGCAGCTGGAGCAGGTGCAAGTGGTGAGTTTAGCTGCAGGGCGTTATGATGGTAGTTAAACGGAGGACAACGAAGGCCGTCCCATGGGAAGCTAATAAAGTCCTACATACTGTGACGAGCTAAATCTCTTTAATGGGAGCAACATAAGAAAACAACAGCAGGTCTTTTTAAGCATTTTGGTTTTCTGAGAATTTCATTGGCTATGTGCTCATGCAGTACTTTATGCAAAAACATCACCAGCACCAATTGTCCTGGGTTCTCAACTGAGGAGCTGGTGTGATGACCTCTGACCTCGTGGTTGGGCTAATAATAACATAATACCAATAACTGCTCTGTCCATCTGCTCAAACAGCTCATTCAAAACCGCGACTCTATCTTCTGTGATAAACTCAAGCCCAGTAAAACACACTGCTACGTTTCCTTCGAGACTCCTGAAGTGAAATATAAACGCTGGATGAAGCACTCAGACTGATGCGGCACTCGTTTCCTATTTTATCGGCACTTATTGTGTAAAACAGACTGAAGTCTTCAACAGGCTGTTTGTGCTTGTTAATTTAATTGCTGTTTTATTCTCCATTCATTTTCTCTTTTACTTTTTACTAAGATGACACAGGCAATTTGATCTGCATTCCCAATAAGTAAGCAGGTATAAGAAGGCAGCAGCGAGTATTCAGTTGTTTTTAGGTAATATGATTAAATGCCTGGTGTGTTTTACTTTAAAGAAGAAGAATAGAGCCACAACACCCATGTCTTTCAGCTGCTCCACCAGTGAGCATCCACTCAAGTCTTTATCTAATCTTTAGCAGGGCTGCAACTATCAACTTTTTCTATGAGCATTAATCAATTAATAATTTAATTAAATTCGTAGATGTAAGAAAATGGTCCAACAAAATTTCCAATATAATTTTCCAGAGCCAAAAGAAGCATTTGCAAATTCAACTTGAGTAGTCAAAAACCCAAAGAAATAATGATGTAAATGATTATTAAAATATTTGCAGATTAATTTTCTGTTGATCAGTTAGTAATCTATAGACTTCTTCTTATCTATTAAGAACATTCAACGGGACCCTGAATATGCTGAGAACTATATGGAGTTACTGCTCTAAAATGAAAGTAAAAAGCATACATTGCCAGTATGTATGACACTATTAAGGCCATCTCATCAAAATGTATAAACCATATTAGCCTCTTGCTGCACTAGCAAATGAAAAAATAACATTTTCCTCTTTCATTTCATTCTATTTAATTTTTGTGTGATATTTCATTTGTACTATGAGGCAAGTTGCAGGTCAATTCCATACAGAGATCAGAGTTGGACTCAGTCTTTATATTATACACTGTGATTTTCCTGCAGGCCTTTCAGATAATATTATCTCATTAGGAGCGTGCTCGTTTAAAGCTCACATGGATGATATTCTGTATTAGTCTGCCTCAAGTCTGAATTATATGGTCATAGGTCACCTTGCTGCTGCATATTAATATTAAGATCTAATAAGGGTTTCATGCTATGTGGTCCTTGTTTACATACATGACTGTTATAGTCCTAAAAAATGAAGGTTATATCCATTATTGGGTTGCACATATTGCAATCTGGCGTTAACTAATGAACCAATACAGAAAAAAAAGATGAAACATGATTTAGTTTTTAAAGAATTTCACCCACATGCATTAACATTTGTGATTGTTTAGCTACAGCACAATGCTTTATTTGTCTATTTGACCTTTTAGTAGCAAAATCTAACAATATAGAAGTCACTTTAATGGCATTTAACCAGCTGCTTTTACTGCAGGCTACACACAATATCCTTGTATCCTTCCATCTTCAGCCCACTGCCTGTGATTTTGTTGCACTGCAGGTCACCATGTTGCTCTGACATGTCCTGGAGATAATATGTCTGAATCACGACATGGCCCGGAGCGGAGGCTGGCATGCTGAAGGTGCTGTGTTTATGTACATGACTGTGTAGCCTTAAAAAAAGGTCTGTCTTTTCACATGAGATCCCAGCAGCTTGGTCATACCTTTACGTCTGTGTTTCCTGTTCGTAATTGTTTTAATTTGGTGTTATTTCTGTGGACATCAGCAAAGAGGGAGACATTATTGTGGGCCTATCTCAAATTAACTCAGAATAAATCAATTTATTTCTACCGCCTTCCGTGCTTTAGTATAAAGTCTGTTTTATCTTTTGGTTTTGTCTAGAAGAAGAAATACAGCAAAAGGACACAGTCATACAAATTCCCTCTCACCTTTTCTGCACTTGCTTCTCAGACGTTTGGGCACATCAAGAATATCTACAATTCAGTGGTCTTGGTTTCCCTCGTAGATCTGCACATTAAAAACACATATGAAACATTACATTTAGTGGGTCCCAACTGGCTTTTTGACTGGAAGATCACAGTCAACTGGTCCTTGTGTGTGGGCTTTTGTCTTGGCCTTCGGCATCAACAAAGCTCCAACACCCACTGCCTCTCGCTGAGGATGTTTGCATACAATCTTAAAACTTACTCCACTGATGCTTTGCTTCACTTCCAGAAATGATTCATTGAATTTCTTAACATGATCATGGCAACAATAGTGGAGCCACAGTCAGAGACTGTGTTCCAAATGGTGTACTTGTGTACTTACACTCACTTGTCTAAGTGCATCAGTGCAGAAACATGCAGTGCACTACAAGTACCAGGATGATGCACTCAAAACGGTCCAAAAAAGAAGTGTGAAACGTTGGACACTTTCCACCCTAAACCGTCGCCATGTTGGCTACGTAGAGGAAGGGGCGGGGCCACCGACGTAAAGAATTTTCATATTAAGGCATCTGAGGAAGCTGCAGCTGTTTTTTTTCACTACTACTGCTTGACAGAAGAATCAGTGTTTATTGAGTGTGATAAAACAGATTGTACAAAAACACGTTGATTTCTTGGTAAAATAATTGAAGCTTTAGATATTTTGGCGGGTGATGGAGTCACATGCTGAGGTCACATGCTGAGATAGTACACTATTTGTTAGTGTACTAAAGGAAGTATCATTTGGAACACAGCATAACTTTCCGTTTGGCTTTCGGTTCTGGTCTTTGTGATTTCAATATAAGTACACTGTATTTTCAGAAGCAGAGTGTGTAATAACACACATGGAGCGAGTGTCTTTAGTCTCACTGAGGTTCTGCTACATTCACAGAAAAGGCAGGTTTGACTCTAATTTACAATTTCATGAGCTGCAAGAGCAACGCCACTTTTGTATTAAAAATGGCTTGAAAATGGTGAATTCAACTCTTTGCCCAGCGGATCTGATTACAAGAAACCTTAATGGCAAGTTGTCATATCTCACGCCTCGTATATTTTACTGAAAATCCCATCTATCCATTCTGCAGCTCTCTTCTTTCTTTATAAGCCTGTGTATTAATAGTATAGCAACTTCTCCTGTTAACATCACACCAATACATCTTCTCCTTTCACACAAGTGTTAGAAAGAAGCATTAAAGACCATATGGATCAGTTTGACAGACGTGAACAGAAGTCTGTTGAGTGGTTTAATCTGAGTCCATGAATCATGTTTTTGTGTTGTCCCTCCTATTGTGTGGTTCGCCTTTCCAAGCTAATTCCACATCAGCTCATTACATGACTGGAGATAGCTTCTTATCTCAGCATGGCAGAATGGGAAATCATTCTTTGTCTTTTTTTTCCCCCGAACACATCCCTAATATCGTTGTGTCCTTATGTCATAAGCTTTCTCTTAAAAAGAAATCCCTTTTCGTGCAAACTTGGACCTCTTTCTGCCACCTTGTCACTTTTTCCAAACGCAAACACAGGCAGTCGCAGAGGCCATTTTTTTTTAACAGCCTTAAATGCCCCCCCGTGTGTGTGCAGACACCAATCGAGTACAAAGCTGCAGTCCATTGATGTTAGAGAGTAATTTGTTCCACTGTCAGTGGGAGTGGGTGCTGAAGAGGACGCTGATCACAGGGCAGCGGAGCGCAGCTCGTACTGATGGACCGTCCAAACAATCGCTCCTCGCAGGCTGGCACAGAAAAATGAATGGCTTCTTCCTTCACACGCTTCCACATACACACACAAAAAGACACACAGGACTGGGCATGCACACTCACACACAAACAGAGGCCTGCACGCACATGCTCACTCACACCCAAACACACACACAACCCACACAAGCTAGAAGTCTAGACTAGATCAGAGAAACAATCAAGTATAAGGGCCGGAAGGTTTTTATAGATTTATAGGACTGATAGATTATGTCTGTGTCTCTTCATCCTAATCCTGCTGTCTAGTTAATGTGTGTGTGTTTGTGTGTGTTTGTGTGTGTGTGTGTGTGTGTGTGTGTGTGTGTGTGTGTGTGTGTGTGTGTGTGTGTGTGTGTGTGTGTGTGTGTGTGTGTGTCTATCTCTGCTTGGATCATAGTGAGCCTTTGTCAAAGACAGCAGTTCACAGCAATAAAACCTAGAACTACAGCACACACACACACACACACACACACACACACACACACGAAAAAAAAAAAGACACTATTGGTATTCCTTCCAGTCTCTCAGCTCCCTCGCAGTTCATATCACATCCACTCTCCTCTGTGGGAGTGCAGCTGACAGCTCGGAGGTTAGTTAAGTTTGAGATGCTCTCCTTAAAATAGCCACTTCTATTCTGCTCTCTTAAACTGCTTTTACTTCATGAGTCAACAGAGATCAGAGGCAGCCCACTATCAGGGGAGAAGAAAAACACTACTTTAGTGGGTTCAAAGAAAGACACAGTGACAGAGAGAGCGCAGCATCTAAGGATTGAACTGAGAGCAGTTCAGGTTTGCCATCAAACAACCGCAGCAGCAGACATATTACTGTTGTTTGTTATTTTCAGACAGTATGAGAGCGTCTAACTATCTCATCCAGCCATTGCACACATTAATCTAATGCTTTGTGTTTTATACCTGTCTCTCTCTATGTCGTACTTTATTTCTCTTTTTCTCACTCATGACCTCCAGAAATTGCAGCTCTGTCGTTTGTTTAAATCTGCTCTGCTCTGATAAAGCCCACGTGGAGCCAAACGCTGAACAAAGCTTATGACCAGAGGAGTTGCGCAGTCTGATTGTTACGTTTCACGAGGCCGCACATGGTGGGATTTTTATGAAAACCATGTGCTGTTTATCAGCTCAAACCACAAAGTGTCGCAGCAATCCATCTTCTCTAATTGAGATTTGGCCTACATTTACAAAATAGCTTTTGTCAGGTAAGAGCACAGTGAGTACAAAAAGTAAAAGAAAGTCCAACGTCTCGGTATAGTAACAATAAACCTAAGACCACAGATAACATGTCGAACCGTGCGTTTGTGTCGTTATTGCACACATACTTGCGTCTGTACTCGGCGTGTTACTCGATGCCTCCACTAGAAGGCTGATGTAAACAATAAACATGGTTACAATCGAGGGGGTCACGACTTTCCTGATTCTGAGATCACAGGGAGAAAAACATCAGCACCGTCCACGCTGTGTTTTTCCATCGTTTTCCACTATGAACGGATGCAAGAGTCTCTGTCTTGTTTCCATTTCGTTCTGCAGGTGCCTGACTGTCACATCTCCATTTTTATGTTTTATTTCTTATTTGTGTTGTTGGATTTTAAGACTTGTTTGAATTCATAGGTTGCATTGTTTTGTTTTAAGGGCTTATTTTAACTCAAATTCAGGAAATATATAAATAAATAAATGAATATAAAAAAAGTTTATCATTATCATTATTATTTTACGCCCTTACCAGTCATGTTTACGTTGCGTGTTACTTATACGTTGCATTCATTTCTGAGGACAAGCAGCGCTCCTAACTGACGCAGGATATGCGAGGCAGCCATCATGTGTAAGCAAACAAGTAGTTTAAAGCAGGTATATCTCCGACCTAACAGGGCAGATTACTGACGTCACATTTCATAAATTGTCGGTGTTCATGACGGGAGTGGGAGTGACAGCATGTCCAAGGTGTTAAATGGAAATGTGAACTCACTGCCACTTTCCCTGTTGGCCTGTCTGTCAAGCCACATAGCCCACTGACTCTGTCTCACATGTGTGAGTGTCAGTTTGTCAGACTCATTTGGTCGTTTAGTTTTTTTAAGTATCACAATATGAAACACACCTAAAAGCTAAAAGCTAATGGCATTTTTTTATTATGAAGAAATCGTTGGACGTTTGGGAAATGCTGTTGTTTGCTGCCTTGATGAGAGCTAAGAGAGGATCAATACCACTCTCACGTCTGTACCATAATTACGGATGGAGCCAGCAAATTTATTTTGGCACAGACTGGAAACAGAGTGAAACAGCACGTCTGGCTCAGAAACAATCCTGCACATAATTTCCCGTAAAACCAGAACTTTTTGGACACAATGAACAAAAGAGAATTCATGTGTAAATCAGTGGACTTGAGAGGTGCTGTTAGGTCGATTATGTTCCAGTTAGACAGAGCCAGGCTCCCCTGAGTCACACCTGGCTGAGGTGTTACTTGTTAAAATGTTGAAGAATTTCGATATGCCAAATCCGAAGACACTATTTCTCCAATGAATGCATGAAATACATTATCATAAGTAAGAACTGTATATATAACACAACTGTCATTGTCATTGTAATCTTGTGGCAGCTTGTACAGACCTGTTTCCCAATAGGGATTATAATAACTAGGATTAATCAGTGGAAAATAGTATTTATCATCACCAACTATTTAGGTTTTTGCTCTGTCTGTGTACTACTACGACTTGTTAAGAACTCCCCGGCAGGATTTATATTCAATATGAATGATCAGACTGACTGTGGTCTGGCTAAATAAAAGATAAATGAAAAAGATAAATAAAATAAATTTGTACTTTATGGAAACTAAGAATACATTGTTTATTAAATGGAAACAGTATCAACTGGTTTCTTAACCTGAGCACAGACTGTTTACAAAGGCACTGAAACTCATCTTAACTGTTAGCAGCACCTGTTGGTATTCTTGTTTTCTTTTCTTTTGTTTTAACACTGTAGAGTTAACAAGTACAACTGCTTCAAAGAACCTCCTCTCAGTTTGAACTTTCACCTACTGGATCATTGCTGTGGAATTATTTTCCAGATGATAAGAAAAGCATGAATTTTTCGATTCAATGAGTGAGAAATTCTCCAAAACAAAGAGAAGACTCTCAATAGAGATATTTTGAAAACAATATTGCCAGTATTCAAACTGTGATGAAAAAGTGTCTGTGAAAAATATAGATTGAAATAACATGGATGAAATAAGAAGCTTAAAAAACATTGGCGCACATAAATATTGTTTAGATTGAAATACATGTCTTCGGTTAATAGGGATGGGTCATGATTTTCAATTTTTTTAATTGTCATTAAATCATGCAAAACTTTAATAGTTTACGGAACAATTTCCTTTTCTTGAAAAATTCAGCTGCCCCTGTTCCTGGTAGAGATGCATAACTAATGGACCTAAAAGCTGTTTGCCAGCAGCAATTGAGCATCAAAAGAAAAATAATCCATTTATACCAGGCTTCATTAAAACATGTGTGGCACTGTGAGATTGGATGTTACTACAGAAACAGGAGAAACCATAGGCCGTATAAAAATGGACGGAGTCCCCACATCTGAAAAATGAAGCGAATGCAGAAGTGCCTTAACGTGTAATACCACTGAGGCCACTAGGTGCCAGCTTCAAAAATCCTCTGGCTCTAATGGCCTCCCATTCCAAGAGCATCATTATCTAAATTCCCTCTTTCTGATGAGTGTCCCGGTGATCTGAAAATTAGTCCATAATTAATTAGATACTAGGCCTAAAGAGAGCTTAGGGGGAAATCTGATTTGATTGACATGCCAGTGGCGCAGTCAGGTTTCCAGTATATGTAGGTAGGTAGGTAGGTAGTTACTTTATTAATCCCTGAGGGGAAATTTTTTAAATTTGTGTCCTCGGGTTCTCAGTCATATTGAGTCAGATCCAGATCCTCCCCACCTCGGGCAGGTGGCGGCACCTCTGGCCCCAAAAAAACAAAATAGTGAGGGCCAAAATGTCAGACTCAAGGTTTTACAACAGCAGTTTATAAACTTGTGGGTGACGTCCGGTGATTTGCCACTTGGCTTGGAGACACGGCTTTGAACTTGTTGTTGTGCTTGTGTAGTTAAAATAGTGCCATGGATAGTCTTACTAATATTAATTAGCTATTTGCAACATAGAAACCCAACTTACTGTGTGTTATGATATTTTCATATCCTGGGAGTGTTGAGAAAGATTTAGTGCATTCATGTGGGATAAATGCATAGTTTGATATTTTAGAGAGTATTTTTTCCTTGCTGAGTGAATAACGATACCACTGCTGTGTTTGTATGATAAATGTGACGCTAAAGGCAGCAGCTGGTTAGCTTAGATCATCACAAAGACTAAGAAACAGAAAGGAACTGATAGCTTGACCAGGTCCAACACTAACAAAATCAGCCAGGCTAGCAGTTTCTTCCTGTTTAAAGTTTTTGTGATGAGCTCAGCAGGCCGCATGTAACTCTTGGCAAGGAAATGAATAAGCAAATTTACCAGAAGGACTAACAATTCTTTTTAAGTTCAGCCACTTTTATTTTTTTTGCAGAAATCTTTTATAACAGCCACAGAAATGATATAATGATTATTCGGCTGTTTTTTGGGCTGATTTCCAAACGTGTCATTGCCTGGAACTAGTCTGCAGCACGGGGGAGAGAAGCAATGCTCTAATGCATTAGTTCTTCTATCTTCCATGATATTGTGAATCCTTTTGAAGTAGATGGTGTTGTCCTTAGAGTTTGGCTGAGTTTACAGTCTCTATCAAAAGCTGTGATGTACATTTTTCATGAACTTTCTTCTCCTCCGTCCCTGACCCACAGCGTCCCCATCATGCCCACGCTCTCTTCGACTTCACTCCTCAACACCCCTCCCAGCTACGTTTCCTGCGTGGTGATGTCATCGAAGTCATTGACTGCTCTGATTCGCTGCGCTGGAGGGGCCGTTGCCATGGACGCGTGGGCTACTTCCCACCGGAGTACGTGCAGCCCATTTACCAATGTCAATGACCTGCCGTGTGAAAAACAGCCGTACCTGCAGGTTCATGAATGAGCCATCCTGACACCCACCCCCACCCCCCGCTCTCCTGAACACACACACACACACACACACACACACACACACACACACACTGCTCCCCTGCTCTGCACTTACGCCAAATAACTTCTGGAGCCGAGACTGACTGAGGTACAACTGAACTGCTCATTATGTAACTGGCTCCTCCCATTTCCTTTTGATGTCACTTGTTGAACAAAAAAGCCTCCAAATCAGCTGCTGCAGGCTCGTCAATCTCTCCCACCTGATCCCACGGCTCCATTTCTCTTTAAGCATGCAAAAAAAAACAGACATGGACCTCTATACTGTGGAGAACTGTCACATATAAAGTCAGTCACATAGACACACACACACACACACACACACACTCCCAGGCATAATCATTTAGAGCTCATCAGCACAATAAAAAGAAACACACATAAACACTAACCTGATTGGGGAGGGGGGGGGGGGTAAAAAAAAGAAAAGAAAAGAAAGGAGCCCACGAGAGTGTGTGTGAAGGAAGGGCAGGGGTTTCTCCAGTGCAGATTTGTTCCAGTATTTCGTTGTCGGTCCCGCGAGGAGATCCGGTGAGCTGAGCAGAGACACAGAAAGTCATTGTGATGTGAATATTGGGGCCAAACACTCAGAGGATCCTGACACAGCAGATTTCTCTCTCACTGGGCGGGTGTGTGCGTATGTTTGTGTGAAGGTTGTGTGTGTGGCTAAAATGTGGATTTGGATACAGGTAAAACTGCAAATTGTACATTCATGGATGCATGTTGGATGTTACTGAGAGAGTGAATGCATGTGTGTATGGGTTTGGAGATGTTGGCTCAGTGTGTGTGTGTGTGTGTGCGCGTGCGTGCGTGTGTGTGTGTGTGTGTGTGTATGTGTGTGTGTGTGTGTGCGCGCGTGTGTGTGTGTGTGTGTGTGTGTGTGTGCGTGCGCATGTGTGTGTACCAGATAAGGATGTTGCCGTGTGACAGTGGCCAGTCAGATGAACACTGCCCAGATGCCGCTGTGTTCGTAGATACACTGCTTCAAATGTAACAAGCTCAACTCGATTCATGGATCATTTGTTTCTTTCTATGTATTTATTCTTATTCATGTGCAATCTTAAAATGCATATATGGCAAGTAAAACGAAACATTGTATAAAGGTTTTGCTTGTGTTGCAACAAAATGTTTAAGAAAAAACACATTTAATGTGATTAACTGTAAAAACAGTCTTCCTTAACCTGTAATGACAAAACATTTAAATAAAGGGATACATTTACCTCCTTGAATCTGAAGCTTGGACATTATTGTATATGAACTTTATGTGACATTAGTTTTTCTTTTGCAATAGAATCCTTATATGAGAGACCAGAGTACACAAACTTATTGCATGTGCAAATTTGCCATTATCTTTGATAGAAAGCATACTGTATGCACAACACCATGACTGTGCACTTAAAGTTGGGGTAAGCAGTTTTTTTGTCCCCATCCTTGGGCAAAAGTTCCATAATAATCGTTCCGCATGAAGTAAATCAAGAGGTCTGAGAGAACACTGGGCTGCTGCACCTCCTCTCTGCTGTGTATTCAGGCTTTAAAGAAAACTCTATCATAGGCCATCTAAGAGAGGGTGTTCCTATCAGCTCTTATACAAATGCAGATGCAGATACACGTGCCCCATTTCTTCAGATATCAAGCCTGAGTTATTGCAGAAGCTCGTAGATAAAAAGTTGGCATTCCAGCATTGGCAACAACTAGAAGAGACTTTTATTGATCCTTGTTCCAGCTCCTCTATTTCCATCACTGGATCTTAAACGTCAGAATTCATAGTTAAATTGATAGTAAAAATAACACGTAGTTGCCATCCACTCTGGCCAAGCTTTCTGGACTGTATTTAATAAAGTGTTACAATATTTATATGGTAGTAATATTGTAGATGGTGTGCCACACACACACACACACACACACGCACACACACACACACACACACACACACACACACACACACACACACACACACACACACACACACACTGGAGTTATGAGAGGAATGCAGCGCTGCTTCTCTCATCACACTGTTTGAAATGAAGCAGGAAGCAGGCTAACATCCTATAATTCCCCGGGACTGAATTACTTCTGGTTTGTTGCCTTTCACTCCACTGTCTCCTCTTTTCTTGTTTTTATTTTGAACCTCTGTGTTCATTCCTCCTGACAGAGTCACCTCTGGCTCGCCAATGACATTTTGTCGATAAACTATCGGCATCCAGCAGAGGAGAAGAAGAAAGGAGTTCAAGGTGCACCAGGAATAGTTCTGCTGTTTTCTTCCTCTGATCTTTTTAAAACTGCTGAGTCACTTTGAAGTGTCTGCGCGGTAGACAAGGTGTGTGTGTGTGTGTGTGTGTGTGTGTGTGTGTGTGTGTGTGTGTGAGAGAGACCAACAGCTTCATAATGACACATTTGTGTCATACACTAAAAAGTAATACAATATTTAAATATTTAAATACCAAACCTCACTGTCACAAAGTAAAACAAACAGTGAAAAGTAAAAGATGAGACAAAGAAGGAGATGGAGACAAACAGGACAACAACTAACAGTGAAACATGATGAGATACAAAATAACAGCAGGGATAAAAAAACAAAACAGGAAGACGCAGAGTGCTGATGAATGATGGAGGGAAGGGTGAGGAAGCAGTGCGTCAGCTTCGAGAATGAGGGTGGAAATAAAAGAACAAACAGCAGAGGAAGATGTGTGAGCTGTGTGACATCACTGCTCTTCAAGTGTTAGAAGCTGATACAATGAAACAGTTGAACCAGACTGACTGACTGGCTGACTGACTGACTGACTGACTGGTCTCTGGCCGGTTAGGCCCTTGACAGCGCAGGGAGAAATAATCAGCCTGCAAACCGGTCGAGCACCGTCAGCCAGCAGAGCAGTTTATGAGATGATTAGTCATATGCTGTCAGCGAGCAAGTCAACGATGAGATGGGCAGTTGATGAGTCAGCAAAATAGATTCACCTTCCAAGTCACTAAATGTGATCAGCAGAGACAGCCAGCCAGAGTGAACGTTGGAAATATGCCAGGCTTCTTCAAGACATAATTTGGAAAGTGAAAACACAGCAGGTCCAGCTTTTTCAGTAATATTTCCCCCAAACATACTTTTAAAAAGCTTCGCCAGGTGAAGTTGCCTTACAATGGAGCAAAAAGTCACGTCAGTTTCAGCATTTTTGCCAGAAGATGAAGGCATGAGATTGCAGGAAGACAATGAGCCCAAACACACCTCGTAGCTTTGTAAGAACTTGAAGACCAAAGACAACTCGGCAGACTTTCCTCCACAGTCATCCGGCCTCAACCTCACTGAACATTTATGGGGAAACTTGAACACTGAGGAAGCAACACTTTCCTGACACCAAATAGAAGTAACTCAGGCTTTTCAACTCCGCTGCATCAAATCTTCTAAAACTCACAACCATACATGGAAGTGCTTGAATGGCTTCAAATAGATGAATAAATGCAAAATCAAAATAATTTGTAACTAATTATTAAGGCCCGAGCACCAATGGTGCGAAACAGAGGCCCTGGCGGCTACATTTACCTACATGCACAGAATAAGTGGACATGTGTATCATACCGAGACGTACAAAAAAGTTACATTGCACTATTACATCAACTCAACAGGAAGTCTGCCATTTTGAATTTAGTCGCCATTTAGGCGAGTCACACATGTTGTACTTTGGATAGTAGATATATGTGTTTTCAAAGGGGTCTGCAGTGATATTAAATTTCTTCCTGTAATGTGAACTTTAAATTTCCGAATCACCATCAACAGGCTAAGGTGGAATTTGAACCATTAATACCAACCTTGGTGAAGTAGAATCTTTTACCTGTTGAGTTCACCAGACTGTCGGTGGAAAGCTCTGAGTGAGCTCCGTGAAACACTTTCTCCGCCGTGACTCATTCTTCAGCGTCGAAGATACGTCGACGACGCCGCTTCAGAGCTGGAAACGATGTCATGAAGACGCGGGTTCGAGCCCCGCTAAAGGTAATCCACACAGTTCACGGAGGGTAAGTCCCCCTAAGGGTAAGCCACACGGTTGCGGATTTGCCGGTTTGGGGTTTGCGTTGTAAATGCAGTCATGCTAAAACCAAAGCTCAACAACAAAACAAACCAAAATCCTCATAAAAAACTCAAATAAAGAACAAAAAATTGTGTTTTTAAAGCTTCTTTGATTTCTGTCCGAACTACCACAAACTTTATTCCCCAAAATCCCATTAATACATTTTAATGCTATAGTATGAATTTTTTTCCAAAATTTGCATACTTCAGACGACATGCTATAGTATGACACAGTGGTGCAGTGGTTAGAGCAGTGGCCTCAGTGAGATGTAACTGGGTTCGATTCCCACTTGAGGCGTGCATGTCAGTTCAGAAAAAGGTCATATTCCAAAAAGTGATAACAAATCCATACTGTATGTCGTCCAAAATATTCTAAAAACGTTATAATATAGCATGTCGTCCAAAAAGTGACCCAAAAGTCGTTTCTGTATATAGTATAGCCAGGGCGATGCGGCTAAGTTTGATGTTTCGCCGTGACACAGGAAGTTGATGTTTAAGGTCAAACGATGCTCCAAACCTCACGAAACTTGCGTCAGGCACCAACTTTCATGAGTTTTTGAAGATGTTAAAGCCGCCAAAAAAAAAAGCAATTTTTTTAAAAGAATGACAAGGAACAAGATCGAGAAAAAAATGAAAACTGCCAGGGCAAAATTTGTGGACCCTCGCGTGCTGCACGTCGGAGAGCCGGCGGCCCCGACCCGCTGGATCCCCGACGTGCAGCGTGTGAGGGCCCGCATATCACTGCTTGCAGTTTTAATTAGGATATTACTGCTTTTTTAGAACCTGCTTGTCAAGGAAACTATTGTTTAGGCCTGACATAGTATGAGACTCTTCTGATTCCCTGAATGGGGTAAAGTTCCCATAAAGCACACCCCGATCCCAGGAACTAACTGTCCAGGATACGTGTTGATTATGTCTGGCTCTCTGTCTGACAGTATTCAGCCAAGGACATATTGTTATCCTAATCGGAACCAATGTGTTCCTTATAGTTGAGCCCTTGTGAGAGGACGGCGGAGAGACTTGGCAACCGGTCACGACCACACGTTGTGGCATCTCTCCTCGATTGAGCTGCTGCCAAAAAACATCACTGCGTTGACACCCAAAACGGTCTCCTCTGCCTTCTTCACCTCATCTCTGAGGTTTTCCATCACACTGCTCATACCATCTGTTTGGTTAATAACTACATGACCATGATCATTCGAGTAAACACAGCTTGATTAAAAGCATCACGCTACATGGCAACGGAAATACCTCTTTGATTTTATTAAGGTTCGAATAAAGTTATTAATATATAAAATATCTTTTGCATAACTGTCTTAAAATCTTGAGGCTATGACTTTGATTCAGTGCGTGTATGAAGACTTGTTTTTTTTTTTCCGCATGAATTTGACCACTGTCAACTTTTATTGATCATGTTTAAATATAGGGTTATAATTATGTTTCTTCAGATACTACTGAACGTTCGACTAAGGGTTCAAAGGTCAGAATGGTGGTCCAAATAAGAGACGATGTAGTTTGTGCTTTAAGATGCCAAAGACCAAAATTTATTGTGGTTACTTCAGAAAAGACAAGAAAAGAAGAAAAGAAAGAAAATATGAGGTGTGTTTCCTGCAGGTTAGGTTTTCCCTTTTAATCCCACCCTGATCTGTCTGTTGCTTCCGCCTTATTGTGCGCTTCATTTCCATCTGTTCTAAACAGGTTGTTGCTCTCCCCGCCAGGCAGCAGGGTGAACAGACATGACAGAACAGGTAAAACAGCACTGCACCGTTGTGCATGATCTGCTGATGTTTTTTTTTTTCACGTGCCGTCTCAACTAAATGACAGCTAATGATTTAATGGGGCTTAAAAAAGGGAGGAATCACCTCATTAATCATTTCTATGAACAATGCTGTAAATATCATGAAACTGGCTCCCAGCAACACAGAGCCCTACAGGTCATGTGGCAAAGCTCTGTCAGAGTCACACCTGTCGGGCGGAGCCCTGTCACTCGCTCACTGTCGGTTTGGTTCAGTCGGTAACGGGAATGGCCATGTCCGAGTGTTAATGCACCATGACCGGCCAAAGGAATTACAACGCTGACCGCAGGAAGCGACCGCATGTAATAATGTGTAATAAATCTCCAGGTAAACTTGTCAGCTGTTTTAACTACAGACGAGGAATTAGTGCAGTTTACTTCATCAAAAGTCTGGAGAAGTTTATAAGAACTGGTGGATTTTAAAAACTGTTGTTGTAGTTTCTTGAAAGTATTTTGGGCTGGAAGACATGGCTCTGTCCCAGATACAGTGCCTGGACGAAAACCACGTGAACCCGCGGACGCACGAGTCCAAACCAGAGTTTTTCTACTGCGAAGACCAGCGGCTCGCGGTTGAGACTCTCCTGCGGGATGGTCGCGAGGCGTTCGCGAAGTACCTGGAGGCTCGCGGCCTGCGGGGGTTCCTCTCGGACCCGGAGCTGGAAACTCTCGCCGGGGTGGTCGAACCGTATGACCCGGGCGCGGAGCTGTTCCAGGAGGATGACGAAGACGACCCGACGCCGCTGTCACAGCACTACTGGCCGGATCTGTCGGACACATCTGTCCCGCAGATGGACCTGGGGTGGCCCGACAGCGGAGCGTACCGGGGGGTGACACGCGCGACGGTGTACACGCAGCCGCCGTTGGACGGCCAGACCCACATCAAAGAGGTGGTCAGAAAACTAATCGCACAGGCGCAAAAGGTACGTGGGCCACCACACAAATGATCTGTTTCTGTTTCAACCACATTCATTTTATTAGACGTCATAAAGCGTACTTTCGGCACCATTATTTCACGTGTAGGCCTATTAAAGCTTAAACTCCTAACGCGTTTATTGAGGGCCCCATCTGGAGGAGTTGTCAACTGTACTACATTTAGCTGTCAGTTTAATAGAAAACGTACTTATCAATGTTTCCCTCTCTCTGCTGTATCAAAGCAGACCTTCCTACCACAGTGTCAGCCTGTTACCCGAGTTCATTTTTATGGCTGAACAAAGGCATGTTGGTTTCATTTAATAAAGCTTGCAAGCTTCTTATTTCTCTGACCCACTGTAACTAAAGACCAACTGGAGTGTTGAGACGCAGTTGGTCAAGAGCAGCAGCCATGAGGTCACAGTGCAGACTGAAAACCAGATGAGTCAATCAAGAGTAAAGTGCAACTTGATTAAGTTCCTTTTTTTTTTTATCAAGGACTGAAAGGAGCGCTGCAGCACACTGTAACCATGACAGCAACATTGGAGCATGTGTGCAATGCTGTATGTTTGTAACTGGGACGTACAATACTGTGTCAGCGTGTGCTTATATCTGTTCATGCAGGTGAATCATTTGAAGCCACACGTTTATGGCACGTTTTATTTCTGAGCAGCTGTTTTTCACTGAACTGTTACTTGAGTGAAAAGCTCCCGAGTCATTTTCCTGAGAGCTTCATCCAATATGTTTTTGCACCGGAGACATAATCTCCTGAAGAACCTGAAGAACAACTTGAATCTTATTTGTTTTGGCCAGGAAATGATAAAACTGTGGGATGTTCGCATACAAGCGACCTAAAGCTTGATCCCACTGCACTGTAACAAGATGTCTCCATGTCTTTGCACTGACACCACGTGGGCCAATTGCCATGCGTGACCTGTATGTGTGCATCGATGTCAGAGTACCCGCAGCTCATCTAGGTTGGGTTCCTGTGTGCCTCCAGATGATAGCAGTGGCGATGGATGTCTTCACTGATGTTGACATCTTCAGAGATTTGCTGGATGCTGGTTTCAAAAGGAGGGTTTCTGTCTACATCCTGCTGGAACGCGCAACGCTACCTCATTTCCTGTCCATGTGTCAGAGGGCCAACATGCACGCTGGACACTTTAAGGTAAGCTGGTATTACCCACTTGATTATTTCTGCGTAGTCATTTGAAGCTTGACATCAAAGAGTGAGGCCAAATTGTACCGACGGTAAAACTAGTCAAAAAAAAAAATCAGTCGTCCAGTTTTCATAACCACACTGACTAAAACAAATTCACCATGCCATTCAAGGTCATTATCAGTCATTGCAACCAGAATGATAAGCTGAAAGAAAATGAAAGTGAATTGTAAGACGTGTAAGTCCAAAGTACTGGAGTTTCTTCATCACAGGTAAATGTTTCTCTGATAGTGAATCTTTGACTTGTGGTCAGAAATGCATGTGAATTAAAACCTTGTATGCAAAACAGAAATGTCTACTTTGCTTTGAAACTGGAAAACATCTGCAAACAATAGTTGTATAACTCAAGTACATATATCTTGTTGAAGGAAAATAAGCAATGAAAAGCAAAGCATTCTATCACTCTCATGCATGCGCGCACACACACACACACACACACACACACACACACACACACACACACACACACACCATAGTTCAAACAACAAGTAGTTACAGTGTTATGTCTAACATGAGTATTCCCTATTATACCTGACTAACCTGAAAAACACCAGCTGTAAAGCAACAAACAGATCTCGGTCATGTTAAGACGTGCGAAATTGAGTGACATAGAGAATCCAAAACTGCAACTTCAGTGAATTGTCTTCTTGAGACATAAATCTTTTGATCAGGTTGCCAAACCAAACATGATTGGTTGGTCAGCCAAGTGAACTACTCCGGTGGGTTGTGATTGGTTCCCAGGAACGGTAGATGTTAGAGGTTAGCATCTACCGGAATAGTTCAGTATTTGGAAGGTCGAAGTCACACGTTTGTGTTGCAGAGTTCCTACATATCACAGCGGCTCGCAATGTGCTAAACCCATTATGTTGTAAGTGATATTTGTTTTTGAGGTATTCGGTGACTTGCCTCGTCGGAGAAGCGATGCACTGAAAATGTCGAAGGTCTTACTTAAACGACCTCAAGAGAAGCTAACGGAGACATACGAGGACAGACTCCCTGCACACGGCTGTATGCACACATGCATGGACGTGTGGATGTACAGGATATTTAGTCAATTAATATCACACAAAGCAATGTAAAGAGAAACAGAAAACCTAATTGATAATATGTGTGACTGCTCTTTGCCTTTAAATCACCACCAGGTTCACTTGCACAGAGTTTTCCACGAATCCTGTGCAGATTTAGTCCATCTCAGAGGCTTCTGTCTTTTCGTGTGACCCCAGAATGACTCCATGATGGTGAAACTCTGTCGGGGCCGCAGAACGAATGTGAGAACATGAGAAACCTCATTGAGAGTACTCCGCAATGAATACGAATTTAAACATATAAAGTGTCTGAAGCCTTTCCACGCTGCTGCTTGATTGATTGATTAGCAAATATATCACGCACACACACACGCGCACACACACACACACACACACGTGCGCGCGTACATACACACACTGCGCCCTGCCAATTTATGCCTTGGAGGAACCCAAGTGAAACACAGGCTGTAACAGCTTGACAGACTTTGAGGACCATCTGGATCTGGATCGCAAGCAAAACGGGAGAAATTGCCACAGTCTCATTTGACAGTTTGTGCTCTATAAACATATGTTTGTATGGCACATTACATGAAGGCTGTTTTAGTTTAGCAAATGTTTCTACTTGTCTCATCCTCACTGCTTTTGCCTACATTTTAACTCTGGATTTTCTCAGCCCTGTTTGTGTTGTTTGTTTGTCTTTTTTTGCTTTAGTACCAGCTTTGTAAGCTTTGGGTATTTGTGCTTACCAACTGCACTCCTGCCCACAGTAATACAGCTGCACAGTTCACACTTAGCCTGGAGTCGCCCTACATTTAAATTAGTCGGAACTATTTGCTCGCAGAATATCTCTGTGTTAAGAGAATGCAGCCCGTGTATTCGTACAGGAAGTGTGTCACAATCACTTGGTTTGCGTTCAGTTTTAACCAGCAGCAGCTCGGACATTGTGAACCTGAGATAGTTTCCGAATTACATGCAAAGCTGTAAGTGAGAGCAGAGTGAATATCATTAATTGTAACAGCAGGTTCATATCTTTTTTTCTTCTTTTTTTTTTCCCATGGCTCTGTGCATTAAGGAATGGATCGGGTGTTTTAATGTCAGATGGTGAAGTGTGTTTGACGGCTGACGTTCATCGTCCCGTACTGTATGTGCAGGTTTTGCCCTGAAGAGCACATGGAGGAGGTTGCTTGCTGCTATGAGTCATTGTGCAGCAACCTCTGGCTGCCTAAGAAAACCATACAGACATTTATGATATGATGGTGCTGTATACACCAACGTGAGTCGCTGACAGTGAGCGTGTTCCTGAGGTTTCTATGTGGCGGCATCGGACAACGTGATGGACCGGGGGACGGCGACGTCTCCGAAAGTGACAGGTGCGTCAGGAAGGCGAGGCTTGGCTCGTGACAGAGAAGAAAAGACAGGTGTGACAGCTTGTGGTTTTACTGCGGGTGATAAGTGATGAGCCGCGGTTCAGTGGGGGGACGAGGGAGGGTGGAGAGATCAGTTGACGTAGGAGTGAGAGGAAGAAGAATCTGGCACCTCCTTAGGCAAAACGGTGCCACATTTTTCTTGGTGGTCCAAAGGTTTCTGGACGCGTTCTAAATCTCAGACAGCGACGCTTCAACCAGACGCAGCTTGGTTTATGTATTTTTGACAAAATGAGCAGATCCACAGTGTTTCTGCTGGTTTGAATGGTCTTCCCTGTTAACACTTTGTAAATTAAGCTTGTTCAGTGGTTGCAATTTCACATGAAATACTTTGTATGACAGATAAACTCCTCATCATCCACAGTTTAGAGCTGAACACGGGCACGCACACGCACAAAAAATGCAGTTTGTTGATTTATCTAATCAGCTAACCAAAGGAATGCAGACAGAAGTAGAAAGTTAAGGGTGCGACTGAAGGAAGGAGGAAAACGAGTGTTTCTGCTTTGAGATAACACGTCGGGAATAATCTGCTGCATCAAGACTAGTGGTTGTATAATGTTTTGGCTGCATCACACTTCGGCGCCTCTGTCAGACTTGGCACACAAAGCTGAGCCTCGATGTCCCAAAGGCCATTCTGAAAATCCCAAAATGAGATGGTTTAAGTCTAAACTTACAATGACCAAAATGCTGGAGTCTCAACGTGACTCAAGTCAACTCGTTGGAATACAATATTTCAAATTTATTCCCAGGAAGGGGACAAAAATCTTACAAGCAACTGGACAAAGTGAATTTCTTAGAAAATATTGAAGGACTGCAATAAGTTCTGCCTGTGGTCTATTATGTACACCTTGCAGAGAGTACCGTTTATGTACCAGTCAGCGAAGACCAACATAAACGTCATAAGTATGATGTAATCGTGTGATACACACACAAGCTTTTCCTAAGTAAAATAAGTCCACTATTAATACTGTTGGATAATGTGTTCATTAAGGTCAATGGCTGCATCGTTCATGTCCTCCTTATATTATATATATTATGTATGGATGTTTTTAAATGTTAGCGCAGAAGCTGGGCGGCACGGTGGTGCAGTGGTTAGCACTGTCGCCTCACAGCAAAAAGGTTCTGGGTTCGAATCCGGTCCTGGGCCTTTCTGTGAGGAGTTTGCATGTTCTCCCTGTGCTTGCGTGGGTTCTCTCCGGGTTCTCCGGCTTCCTCCCATCATCCAAAAACATGCACCTCAGGACTGTGCTGACAGGTCATCATTGTAAATGAGAATTGGTTCTCAATTGATATTACCTGGTTAAATAAAGGTCAAATAAAAGCTCATGATGTTGCTCTACAGCTATCTAATCACACCTGGAGGACTCCAGAGTGGCTATGTTTGCACATGTATGTACACAGTGTAAAAAAATAACGTGCATACACAGATACACAATGACACTGTACGCATGTGAAAAAAAAATTGTATGGAAGGGCTGAAAAGTTGAAAAGTTATTCACTATAATTGAAAAGTTGGGCATTGATGAAGATTGAAGAAAACGTGATCAAAACGCACCCTGCGATGATCAAGAATTCAGTTCTCTTTGAAATGCAGGAAACATAGAAAAGTGGACCGAGAACTGATCGCTGCAGGATACAAGATTTGAATATTCGAGAAGCCTTGATGCAGAAGAACACGTGCTGTGGTTTTTAGACGTACGTCTGCAAAACAAGAGCACAGTTGCTCAAGACCATCTATGAGAATAATTTTACCATGTCAAAACTCAGCCCGCAAAATCAAGTAAGAACAAGACAGACGTTAACGTGTTATTTGGTTGAGGAAGATTCCATCATGTATTTACGCTGCATGTGGGGCTGCTTGTGTAATTTCTTAGAAGTTTAAAATGAGGAGCAATTCGCCTAAATCGAGGATGGCCAGTGGAAAATGACTTCCCCTACTGTCTCCTGTGAGGTCACCTCATTAAATGATCGAAATAAATCTTGTTCTTTGTATGCTTGACATCAGATTCTATAGATATTTGCTTTTATTTAGGATTCATTTTCCACTTTTCTTGACTTGAAATCCTGATGTACACACTGTGATAAGATTAGATAATCGCTGTTATTGCTTTGCAACCGAATGTTACGAAGGCCACAGATTACAGTTAAGTCAGTCCCTGATCTGCAGGAGGTATGATGGCTGTAATGTGTGTGTGTGTGTGTGTGTGTGTGTGTGTGTGTGTGTGTGTGTGTGTGTGTGTGTGTGTGTGTGTTTCAGCATCTTCGTGTACGCTGCACAGGAGGAAACGAGTTCTGCACTCGGTCCTGCTACAAGGTCAAAGGACGAATGGGACACAGATTCATGTTCATAGATGGAGACAAAGCCGTGTCTGGGTCATACAGGTCAGTAAATATTAACTGCATGGTGTGCTGAAAAATCACACTCAAACATCATTGATTTAGCATCAAATTCACTGGAGTGCAGTGTCAAAATAAAAGCAAATGTGTTACTGGGCAACTTGTAGTGTGAGAAAACGAGGAGAAGACACTGGAGTCCTCCTACGTCCAGAATCCACCTGCCTGTCTCAGTTATTGCTGCTTACTTGGTCCAAGCATATTTGCACTGAGGTGCTGTTTGTTGTAACATCTCGGTGCAGTTAAAGCAGTCTAACCTTCGCTTTCGTTTTGTGTAGTTTCACCTGGATGTCCTCACGGCTGGATAGAAATCTCATCACCGTGGTTACAGGCCAGGCTACTGACAGCTTCGACAGACTCTTTCGCTTCCTCTTCGTGACCTCCAGTTCTGTTGACCTCCGGCAGGTTGCCGTGGACCCCGAGCCGGAGCTGGAGCCCCTCCCGCAGCCGGCCACCGTGGCGCCGCCTTCTGCTGACATTGCTAGGAAACTGTACAACCCCAAATATGCCCTGGTTGCCTTGAGCAACCCCAACCCCACCACCTCAGTTGGCTGCGTCAGCCCCAAAGAGACCCAAAGTTCAGAAAACTCCAAGAAGAAGAGGCAAAGGAGGGCCGGCGAGGAGGCCACAAAGGATGCTCCTCCTCTCCACCCTGGACTAATGAATCTAGAAAAAGCATACTTGATTCCATACCTGCCCACCTGGCCGGAACCTGACCCCTCCAGTGATGTCATAGGGTTCATTAACATTCGGGATGCCAACAGACCGAATCAGGTCCATCTGCAGCGCTCCGAGATGTTTGGAACCAGCCAGGCTATCAGGTTTAGCAGTCCATTTGGCGAGGCAAAGAAAACCTCACCAGAGGTCACTAACCCCAAACAGACAACTGCTAAACATGAAGAAGCTAACAAACCCCAACCAGCACAAAATAAAACCGAGGCTGAGAAGTTGGTGGTAGCAGACAAAGCTCGACTCGGTGTGGCTTCCAGTGACATCAAAAGTGAACAAGAGGCTCCTGAACAGAAATTAACCGCATGTGAGAACAAGTCTGAACCTGACAAGGACGCCACTAAAGCTGCAAACGCTGAGAATAAACTGTATTCAAAAACAGCCACCAACCAAGGTGCCAGACACGGTGCAGATGTCCTCAGTACTGTTGTGGACAGACCACGTAGCCAGGAGTCAAACGGAACACAGAACTCTCCTGGTCCCGCCGACTCCAACACAGAACAAGACATGCCGGCAGAGACCGTGCCGTCTCACCCACCGGCTGTTCTCCTGAAACCTGAAATCCAGACTCCCGTCGTCCACAGACACGTTTCCTCCACGTCTGCGTCCTTTACAACACTAAGTCCTCGTCTCCCTTCACCACCATCATCATCATCATCCTCCGCATCGCCCTCTTTGACCTCAGCCCCACCCATCCCCAAACCTCGTACGGTCCAGCTGGTTATCCAAGACGGTAGCAAGCTGCCAGAACTCTGTGAATTCAAGAGGCCCCAGGCTGTTGTGCAGACACCTCCAGGAAAAGAGCCGGAAACGGACCCAGAACAGCAGGACAAGAGCGGCAGCAAAACAGAAGCACGAAAAGGCAAAGAGGCGACAGGAAATCCCGAAGAAGCTCCACAGCAAACGCGGAGCGCGACTCCCCGGAAGACGGAAGTTAACGAAGCAGACGGACGACACGACGGCAGAGCTGGAGCGCGAGTGGTCGCTGGAACCGAACCACCAACCCGGTCGGACGTTTTGATTACCGATGTACCAAAAGCAGCCGGCGCGAATATCCGAGGAATAATTCCAAAAGATGTCGATCCCAAGTCTTCGACGTCGACAGATTGCAACGCGGGACCGACGCTCACAAGTACTCCTAATGCGACCGCCGTCATCAATTACAGCTCCGGCGCTGCAGACGGGAAGACTTCCCGCGGTGAAACTCCGACTTTGTCTGGATCTGCTGGAGACTCTTCTCCTGCACGTCGGTGCAAAGAGGAAACGACGGAAGCGGAGGGCACGGCGCACGAAGAGCAAAATGGGAGGAAAGTGAGTGTGGAGAGGAGCGAGAACCTCCAGCTGTGTATAGACTGTGTGTAGCGTGTGTGTAGACTGTGTAGCGTGTGTGTAGCGTGTGTGTAGCGTGTGTGTGTAGAGTGTGTGTAAGTGTGTGTAGAGTGTGTGTAGATCTGTTGACTGCACACCAGCAGAGCGTCACTGAGTTGAACCACACTACAATATTAACGAATGGGTAAAAGATGAATAGGTTCACGTTTATTGGCGTTTAACTCACTGATTGTTGCCTCGAGTCCACCGCTTTTTTATCTAACATCAGTCACTGAGGTGTTGTTGGCATGTTTTAGCCACTTCAGTCATGTAATATTAACACGTGACACTATAACGGGCGCTCTGCATCCCCTCTGTGGTCCATCTGCAACAAAGCTTTCGCGTCACTTGGTGATGCATTTGCGAGTGTAAGAATTTCACGCTGCATTATAGATAAGTTGCCAGCACACTAATAGAAAAAAAAAAGTCTCCTGAAGTGTTGTAATAATCTCTCTCTCTTCTACGTTTCTGTAGTTGCCACATACACTTCCCAAATCTCAGCGAGTTCAGCAGCTGGACAGTCTGGCTTTGTCTCCCCCCCGAGTCCCCAGACCCCCTCGACCCCTCTCAGCCACCCAGATTTCAGGTGACCGTCCTTCGGGAAGCCGTCAGCCGAACCAGACGGCACTTCCAGGTAGTCCCCAGGTCCTGGATAACAACCCTCACAGACCACCACCCAGTCCATCCCTTCCGGGTTCTGCCGGATCAGCACCAGGACGGAAGCAGGTTTCCGACAGCCAGCAGAGCCTCGTCCCCCGACAGCCTCCAGCAGCGCCGAGCAGAACGAGAGACGGACCGACGCAGAACCAAACCGCTTCCCACAAACCCCAGAGCCCCTTCCTCTTCACGCAGCGCCACCCTCAACCCCGCAGCCAGGTGCTATCAGCGCAGGAAGCACATGAGCAGGAGGACGGGAAGTCTCCGTTCAGCTTCAGTTTCAGCAAGCTGTACAGCCTGAAGGCCCTGAAGGACAAAATGAGCAAGCTGCCAGCGCAGAGCAAGAGAGGCAGCAGCAGCCCTCCGGTGCAGGGACAGGGGAAGAGCACCAGCTAGTGAGGAACCATCAGTCATCCTGTCATCCATCTTTTATGTTGCTGTTCCACATCAAGACAGAGAAAAGGGGAATAAAATCTGGATTTCTTTTTTTTTTTTTAAATGGATGACGAAACAAAATACATCAGGTCTTCTGCTTACTTCACATTGAATGGGCTGCATCGATAAACAGAACATATACTGCGGATCTGGCAGGAAGAAAAGCAGCTGCTTCCTGGATTACTGCGATGCCTTTCTGTGAACTTGTATGACACTACGTCAACGACTTCATATTTTTGTAACCGTATTGGAATTTACCTCAGTGTTTAGTCTGCCAACATTTGTTTCCACTTTCTTTTTTTTCTGTCTTTTCACAGCTCTGGGGTGGTGCAATGTGAATGTGAACACAATGTGGGATTTCATTTTACTGTTTGCGCAACTCATCAAAATGTGCTTTTATAAATGTAGTTGAAACTGGTACTATCATGTGTTGGATGAAGAGGGCTTTGGGAATCGTGCTGGATGTTGTGTGATTCTGAAAATCACTGAAAAACGATGAAAAATCACAGACTGTCTTCTCAACTAGCATCACTTCACATTTTGTGAGCAGACAAATTGGTAAGTATTCAAACGGCCAACATGATGACAGTTTCTAGGACTTGAATGGGAGCATTTGTTTCTCCTTTATGCAATGACCATAAACAACCCAGGACGGACTCGCTATTCTCAGGATTGATACAGATCTCCTGCAGGTGATAACACTGTAGAAGTTGGTGCCCTTCAATTTCTCTCAATGAAAGCGGTGGTGTGTAGAGTTGCTGCTGCCGCAGGACAACAACAAGGAGATGGCTGAAATTCCCATAATTCATATGTTGTTGGACAGTAAAAACAACTGAAACGAGTAAAGCTCCAGTCGGTCATGTTGTTGCAGGACACAGTTTGACTTCGTAAGTCCTTATATTTGTACAAACACTACGTTATGGGGTTGATTTTCCAATCTGTTTGAGTGATGTCGTTTTTTTTTTTGCTGTTTTCCATGCTGTTTGGAGCTCTGGCTGCCGACTGACACGCTTACAACTTGACATCAGAGCTGAAAATTAGAAGTGCGAAGCGTCCATCTTCAGTCCTGTACCGCACGAATATATTTCACATGTTGCAGTTCTGCAAACATCGGCTGTGATTCAAGTCTGACTTGGCTGTGAAGTGTCTGATAGTAAAAAGTACATTCATAATGATGCTGAAGGGCATTTTTGAACAGATTTGACCTAATATTCAGATACCCAGTAAAGAAAAAGAGACGGGAGGTTATGAGAGTCATGTTAAAACCTGCAGCCAAGATGTGATGATTGATAGCTTTGTTTGTTTTTTTACAATAATTAAAATGTAATATATGGATTATCTCAAGTTGTCTGTCTGCTGCAAGCAGACACGCTGTGACAAGTCCTCTCAAGGTTAATTTCTGTTAAAAAAAACTAAAAAATTTTATAATGTTGCATAATGTAAAAAAATTGCATGTAGTAAAGAACCCACAGAGATTCATCCCACAACCCAGCAGTCCATCTTTCATTCACGTTAGTTGTGTGTGTGTGTGTGTGTGTGTGTGTGTGTGTGTGTGTGTGTGTGTGTGTGTGTGTGTGTGTGTCTTCTCTAGTCAGCCACAGAAGGAACCTGTACTGTGTTCCAGATGTTGTACTTGTGTGCTAACACATAAGTGCGTTCACTGTCAGAAACATGCAGTGCATTTCAAGCACCATGACCATGATTCAAAACGGTCCAAAAACACAATTTTGAAACGCCGGACACTTTCCACACTAAACAGTCGCCACCCTGACGATGTAGAGGAAGCTGCCGCTGTTCCTAAACGTCGCACTAAAGTGTTTCTTTTTCATTACTGCTACTAGACGGAAGCCGTCAGTGTGTTTATTAAGTGTGTTCAACATAGGGCACAAAAACACAAATTAAAGCTGCAGATATTTTGGTGGGTGATATGTTCACATGCTGAGGTCATTTCCTGTTCAGTGCAGCGGTGTGCGGTTTGAAACAAAACTAATCTGTCAAAACTCCTGCAAGTAAGAGTCCTAATATGTAAGAGAACTATTTAGAGGGAGGTCTGTCATTTGGAACACAAAACTGGTGTCGGTGTAAAAGCTCTAAATGTGTGCCCAGGAAACTGCTTCCTATACAAACTTAAGAGATCACATGTCAAATGCTGTGTGCTGCTTGTTTTCACCGTCCTTAAAATGGCAGTCATGAGGTTTAAATGTAAATGGACTCAGGATATCCTGAACACTTTGAGAGAACTGACATGCTTGTAAACACAAACCAATCAGGTTTTGAATCAAAGCTGCTTAAAGGTTCCTCCAACTTACTCACCAGGTCAAATTTAACATAACATTTTTTTGACTCTGGAAGAAACACGCACACAACATCTGCCGTGTCACCTACTTATAAAGCTCCAGTACATTTCCTAATCTGGAGTTGGTGTTTACTGCTCACCGTTATCTTGTCTGCTCCCAGAAAAGTCTTATCTAAGCAAGAGGGCCGACCCTGCGAGTTATTTGGATGGGTCACACACACACACACACACACACACACACACACACACACACACACACACACACACACACACACAGAAACCCCCAAAGGAAACGAAAAGCAGCATCTGAGCCAGACACAGCTAACCTGTGCTGTCAGCAAGCTGTGCAGCGTTAACTGGAGCTCTGCAGTTACACATCACCAGGCTTCATTACCTCTCCATTCATCTCAAATATAATGCAAATCCCTTTACAAGTGACACACACACATTCTCATTCATCCAGGTCATGGTTTATCTAAGAGGCTGTTTCCATTTGGCTATTTCAATCCAGAAATCTGACCCTTTAGTTGTTGTTTTTTAAGCTGTTGCACCTTTAATTGTCTTGATGTTGAGAACCTAACCCTTAACTATAACCAATTCAACTTACCCTCACCTTAACTATAACCAATTCACCACACCCATAACCAATTCACCTTACCCTCACCTTAACTATAACCAATTCACCTTACCCATAACCAATTCA
>NW_027185285.1:13548775-13561275 GCF_022577435.1 Embiotoca jacksoni
AAAGTGAAGTTTTTACACAAGTTAAATAAGAAAGATCTCTGACCTCGCGCCATGGTTTAATTCCACCTCTGAATTAATCCTCCTGTGCTATCTTCTGTGTCACTTCCACTCCCCCCCCCGCTGTCAAATCACGAATTCATAATCTTGCCGTGACCTTATTTGCCCAATGATCTCACGCTTTTGAGCCAATCGGTTTCTCATCCGTCATTTAAATATCATCGTAATTCTGTCTTTCTGCATTTCAGACCTCCTGATGTACCACCGTCCTCCTCCCCATCACCACCTCGTCCGTCTGGTTTTACTGGGAATCTCCAAAGTTTCCGTCAGTCATCTCCGATCTCGCTCCCCCCAACCGGTCGAGGCAGATGGCCGCTCACCTCTGAGCCTGGTTCTGTCGGAGGTTTCTTCCTCTTAAAGGGAGTTTTTTTTCCTCCCCGCTGCTGCTCCTCTGGGATTTCTTGGGTTCCTCAAGTGCCCCGAGATGTCTTATTTTATTATTTCATCCTACACGGAAACAAATTTCTAAATCTGTATGCTCCACCACCTCCAGCTTCTACAGGCTCCGGCGGTCCTGTCCAGGACCTATAGCTGGAGGTCCATCTGGGACATGACATCGCTCTACGAAGCGACCTCTCATCGTCGGGGTCTAACCCCAAAAACTTAAAAGTCAAACTGTCATTCCATCAATAAATCATTTTCCACTCCTAATAATCTCTCTCTATTCAAATATATTTTTTACTTTCACATTGTCTTTGGTCAGTAGTTGTAAATCTGCAGACGAGACAGGTGGGACTGCATAAAGTCCTCTGACGCAGTATTAAAACCACATAAAAAACACATTTGTGGTAGCAGCTTGCAGAAGCTGCAGTGCTCCTAATGTCTCACAGGTGTTTAGTTGTACAACAGTTTAATCACCAGGCTTCAGCTGCACTTTGTCTGTTTTGCTCAGGAAGCAGAGGGCACAAAGCAGCGTGCACTGAAATGCTGACAGCACAGACTTCCTGCAGCACAACTCTCACGCTCTCATGGACTCTGGAGGCCCGGCTACACTATTTATAATATCAGCTGACAGAGGATCCATTAGACTGAGAGTGAGCACGAGATTAGGATCCCCGTTTATGTAAAAAAAGAAACGAGAAGATACATGCTGGCAAATATTCAGTCCCTTCTGTGGAAAATAGAAGCTGTTTAAGCAGAGTGACTGAGCTGCACCTCACCCAAGGGAATGATGCATCTGGGTACGCTGGGAGGAAGGGCGTGTCACATACTTCACCGGGCGAGCAGGTGCTTGATGGAATCAGTTTTGTTTGTTTGAAGATCAGTGTTTAGTGCCAGCTTTGCTTGTTGTCTTTAAATGTAATGTCAGATAATATGGTTAATTCGGAATTAATAGTAAAGGGGAAATTCTATCAAACACCTGGCTCTGTCCATAGCCAAAAACAAATATTTTGGAGTTTATTTGTTTTCCCGTACTGGAGGTTATGGTCACAAGCTCTACACAAGCCGGTTTAAGTGGATGAAGTAATGTCTCCAATCAAAATGGTGTCATTTCTTTTTATTTTTTTTATTTTAGCAACAATATATTTATAGTTTATTCTGTAAAGTACTGGCGACCTGTCCAGAGTGTAACCCACCTTCCCCCAAATTCAGTTGGGATAGGCTCTTATACAGAACAAAGCAGGTATAGATAATGGATGGATAATCAGTTTATTAAATAATAATAATTTAAAAAAAATAAAAATAAAAAAATATATATATATTTTTTTGTTGTTGTTTATGTGTATATATATATATATATATATATATATATATATATATATACACATAAACCTATTGTCTTTGTGAAACAGAATTACCTAAACCTTAATCTAATTTATTATGGTGTAGTTAGTCCAATGCAAGCATCATGCAGACCGTGTTTATTTTACCATCTCAGTTTAGCCTTTTAGTGTGCTAACATTTTGCTAGTTAGCAGTATGTACTTTACAGCTGATGTTGATGGGAATTTCAGTAGTTGTGATTCAAACATTGTGAGTTTTTACATTAAACACTTGAATCCACTGAATCAGTCAGAATTATTTGCTTTTTGGTGCTGCTGTACCAACGACTCTACAATTACAGCTGCTGCTGCCAAGCAGAGAGCGTTGTTTCCTGCAGAAAATAGTTCGCGGTTAACTGGCACATTTTGAAAGGTGCTCGATGACGTCAGCGGTGTTGTCTTATTGCGAGCAACCCTCTTCAGCTGAACTCAGTAGAGAGGATGGGTACTCTGGAGAGTCGGCCACAGAGACAGATGATTGTTCACACGCCTCACCTCACACTTACAGCCACTTTAAATCAGAATCATTAGTTAAACTAACCCGTCTTTGGATTGTGAGAGGAAGCCGTAGCACCCGGAGAAAATCCATACAAGTGCTCGGTTCAGTCCGTTTACGCTGGTATACGCTGTAATACCACAGTTTTACCTCATCAAGACACAAATCCCGTTACTTTGTCCAACCTCATCCTCCTAGCAGGTGGTTGGTGCCGTTTGATCATGTTTGGGGCTTTAAGCCGTTATTGCTCCACTGTGTTCACTGGTTGCAAGCTGTGTCTGTCTGTTTGCTGCTGAGAAAGTAAAGTACAGCAGGTTTTTACAGCTTTTGTGCTGAAACTAGCTTCCTTTTGGTGAAACTACTTCCAGAGCGCAGTGACCGGTAAACAAAAACATTTAATTTACGGATTGGTGGCTCTAGATGAACTGACATAAAGCAGCTGATAGTTGTAGATTGATCACTAGAGACCTTTTTCACATTGTCATATGATATAACCACTTTAAGGCTAACAGGGCACACTAAACACATGTGCATTGGAAGATGCCACATGATGTGTTGCAGTGACAGTCGGACACTGGTGAATACTCTGAAAAAGCTCATGTTTGGTGCTCCTTTTCTAATGTCTTTCGGGCCAGTGTGCATGAGGTCATGTACATGGATGTTGTATAGAACAGATTTGGCTGCTACGCTAAAATTGCCCGCACGTCCCAGCAACACTTCTGCCATTCATTGGTTCAGACCATGGGATGTATAGAGAACTGAATGGCGGACTGAAGGATGGCGCACGCTCTCGAATGAAAATTGCTCAACTGGCCCATGAGCAAAAAAAGTTTTCTAGCCTCCAAGTGTGCCTCTGCAGTGTGCTGCAAGGAGGCTGTGGCTCAGTTGGTAGAGTGGGTTGCACACTAATCGTAAGGTTGGTGGTTTGATCCCCAGCTCCTTCTGTCCAAGTGTCCCTCAGCAAGACACTGAACCCAAAATTGCGTGTGTTGTAAGTTGCTTTGGATAAAAGCGTCAGCTAAATGAAGTGTACTGTAATGCTGCCAACTGCACATTTTGCGGCTGATGTCATGTGAATATCAGATCATGGCATTCACATGACATCAGTTGTCACAGATCAGCCAAGGAGTCACTCATTAACCTGCCAAATCGGAATGCATAGTCATCAATAAATCACTGGTGTTGGCCTTCATATTTTATATTAATTACAAATATCTTCCATTCTTGGAATCATAACCTCAACAGAAACTTTATTTCAAACATCAAGATTTTTGAGAAGTTGAGCTCTCTTAATGCATCCATGGTTTGGATCCAAGGACTGCCAAATCAGCAGCCGCCCATCTTCAGTAGTTTATGATAACATTTACCTGTTTTAATATGTTTAGAGGGGAGTTTTTTTTAAATGTTTTCTTTCATTTCATTTTTTTATTGTATAAAATTTGAGTTAGTTTTTCCTTACATTTTTGGCCCAGCTATACCACTAGAATTTGTTTTAAAAACTGCTTGAGCCCCCCGTTTTTTGCTTTCTCTCGACACCATCTGTAAGATCATGTTTCAGTCAACATGTTGCCCTGCAACCATCCAGAGAGACGACGAGACAGACAGACAGACAGACAGACAGACGACCATGATTTTGGATCTGTTGAGACAGGGCAACAGGGAGCATCCTGGTTAGACTTTTTTTTGAAAGAGCTTAAGGTCACACGTACACCCACACACACACCATCCTCTGGCCCACTCCCATCTCTGGCATGCAGCTGATTGTTGGAAAGGCACTTAATTATTCCTGTCAGAAAAGGTTAAGAAAAAGAAGAAGGGAGTGAACACGATTAAAGGCAGATGGAGGGGGAGACTTTGTAAAGCGTCTCATCTGCCAACAGGAAAACAATTAAAGCGATTCACCCCAGCTTCACCTTGCAGACAACTAAATCCAGGGTCCCTTATTTCACAAATTTAGGATGTGTTTGCATGCAGATGAAGACCAGAGTGGGCTAAGTGATGGCGATAATGTAAGCTCCTCTGCAGCAGGTCATCAGAAATCTACACAGCGCTTCACTATTTACATCCCTCTTTTATGTCCAGGTTGTGAAATTAAATAAGCTTCCTGTACAACTGTTATCACGCCCTTGAGCAAAGTATTCAACACCTGCCATGAAGTGCAAGAGACGACTTGTTGTAATGGTGTGATTATATGTCACAAGATGTTCCAAGGTAAAAAGATAAATACTTAATATTCTCATCACATGCTCCTTTACAAAAAGTACAGTATGACTGAGATGTATCAGAGATGGTTTTCAGATGGAGTCTTCTCACGGAGGCTCAGAAGAATAATAAGAAAGCTTTTTACTGCTCTGTAACACAAGACGAGGGTAAGACTCCATCTGCAGGGGCTGATAAGGTCATTGATTACCTCATCAGGGTCTCAGCCGGCTGTCTTTTAAAAGTCATTTTCCATAATCTCCTCCCCCAGTGGAGACTCTCCACATTTTTTATCCTCTCATTCACACAGCACACAGAGCTGGGAGCTGCACATGAGGACATTTGAACAGGTCAAGGCAGAAAAATCCAGCACACAAATATGTTAGAGGTTTATGTGGCCTGACTACTGCATTTATATATTTGAGACAGAGGGAGCTTCAAAGTGATTTTCACTTAGACTTTTTTCTGTTTGTGGCTGACAGTGCACACAACTGAGACAAACACAGAAATGATCTGTGGCTTCCTGTGGAGCGATGCCTCTGCACCCCGTGTGACGTCTAAATACACACACACACACACACACACACACACACACACACACACACACACACACACACACACACACACACACACACTCCCTGTACTCCAGCATCACAATGAAAACTATCAGACAACATTGCCATCTGCAGGCCTTCAAGTTTTTTATGGACTCTTAAAGAAGTCGTTCACAATGAGTTGCCACTTTATTAGGTACACTCAGCTAAAACTAATACAGTCTAGCCCACCAAACACTATCACAAAACTACAGACTCCAAAGTGAACTGCATAGTACAAATACTTTACATGAAGACACTTGAAAATATAACGGTAAAATGTAAACATACTCCAGCGAGATAGAAAATACACCGTTTTCCCAGCAGATATTTTGACTTGACATTGTAGAGAAAACACAGCTGTATTATTGATAGATCCATTCCACTGAGGGGAGGTCCTGCTTTTGTCCATGCTGGCTCACCGTCATTACTTACTTGATGGAACATATCATGAAGACATCTGTGTTTTCCCTACAATGAGAAGTCAAAATGTGTGCTGTGAATTAGGGGTCATTTAAAACACAGGCTCTGTCTCCCTCTAGTGGAACATGAGGTGACCACAACCTGCTGTTTTTAAAGACATCGGCCCAATCCCAATGTACACCCTAAACCCTAAGTGACTTAGCTGACAATTGTAGTGTTTGAGTTCATGCGGGCTGAAATGGTATAAAAAGCCAAATGGGACACTCCATCGTGACATCACGCCCTGACGGTATCCTATTGAAAAAGAAAAAAAACACACCTCCCCCCAAAAATAAAAAAATGAATGATTAAATGAATAATGAAAAATATTATCTATCTATAGATAGATAGAAGCCTACACGTTGGGTATATTTAGGCCTATATCATGTTTATTTGTTTTAGCTAATTACCAGAAAGGGCATTAATGTTAGTAAATCAAATTCAGACATTAAACTTTAAAAAAAAAATAACATCTTTACAAACGTGCAATAAATAACAACAGCAGCAAGCAGCCAAGTGCCTTGACTTCTAACACCATCCGTGCTTAGTTTCTTTCCATTCTGTGGGCAGGACAACGAGGGTCCAGCTGTAGTCGGACCTTATTGGAGAGAAGACGACCACGTTTATTAGGTCGCGAATTTAGCTATGAATTGTGGGTAATTCCCTTCGGCCAAGTCTGCAGAAATGCAGACTTAAGTAAAGGGTGCTTTAAAGGGCTCAAAATGTCGGCCAGAGAGAACTCACGGACTCGATGATTTGACGGTGGGACAGCCCTAAACCCTCGAGGATTTACCGGGGAGGCGCCTCAAAGTCTGAGTCTCTGAGGGTGGACATTGGGATTGGGCCGTCCACTGCATATCTGGCTTGCACTCTGTGATCAACTTCAACCACATGTTACCACCACCCACAAACATCCCCTAACCCTTGAACGAGGTGGACCCGATCCCTCTGTTCCATCATTGAGTTACTTACAGTTACTTATCAGATCAATAATAAGGTGTTATTGTGCTGTCTCATCCATGCTTCCTCTTTACCAGGGTACCCAACAACTGACTGACTAATGCTTGAATTTTCAAATTGAAATAAAAGGACTGACATTTGCATAATTGTTGCTGCTATGTTGTTTGTATGGATATGGAGTCTTGCTGGAGAGAATCAACAATATTAAACGTGTTAAAGCCTCGTTTCTCTGTGTTTTGGTGTTTAAATTGAGCAGTTTTTAACTGTTGGCAGTTTTCAACTGTTGTCATTGACCTGGAAGTTTGTAACAATACTAGATAGATAACTATCTGGTAAATAGCCACGTAAGTAGTCTTTTAGTACTTACCCATGACAGGATCCTTCCGATATAGAGTTGTGAAGAAGTAAAATACATCCAATAGATCCAATGGCCATTTGGACACACTCGGACAAACTCTTGATTCTCTTTGAAACAGCACCTACAAATAAAAGTGGTACACATGAACAACACCACTTTAGAGAGAGAATGAGCTTTTTCCAATCATATGACAAAATATCAATAGAAATAATATTCTGTGAAATAAGTAACTACACCGTGGCCTCGAAAGCTAATATTGCAACCTCTGTTATCAGCTTGCTTAAATTTGGTGACCACTCTTCCATGAAAAATTGCCTCATTTCAAGACGTTTGAACTTGCATGTCTTGCCCATTTGAAATTTCCCCCAGGATTTGAATGGGTTTCACATCTGGGCTTTGACTGGGTCGTTCCAAACCATTCAATTCTCTTTTTGTTAGCTTTTGGTGGATTTGATAAAGTGCTTAAGATCATGATCCTTTTGAAAGGTCAACTTCCGGTTTAGCTACAACTTGCAGCAGACCGATGACCTTAAATTATCTTCAAATGCTTTATAATATGATTCTGAATTATTAGTTGAACCAACGACTGCAAGCTGCCAAGCCCCTGAGGCAGCAAAGCAACCCCAAAGCATAACATTGCGCATTTGGTATGAGGTTCTTCTACTGAAAAGATGCCTTTGTTCTACTCTAAACATGTCTTTGGCCAAACAGCTTTGACTCATCTGTTCAGATTACATCCACAAAGCCTGGTCTCTGTGAATGTTCCTTAAGATATTGCAGTTTTGCTCAAGGGTCAAATGTTATGTACTCTAAAATCAACAGTTGCAAAGGTTACCTGCTGATCCTGTGATGATTTTAGGGCTCTTGGAGACTTCTCCTTGCATCCACAAGTCTGCTTTTGGGCTGAACTTGCAGTGAAAACCATACACAATGTCAATTAACCCATTAGAATTAACACCAGTCGAATGCAATCCTGACGGACCAATCTGGCAGCTGAAGGAGAGAAGGCGGGCATCATGCTGATGATTAACACGCCACAGGTGAGCTCATACAAGCGGAAATGAACATAGCGGTCCAGTCTCAGGCCCACGTGCACCCTAAAACCTAAACCCTCACTGACTTAGCAGATGTCACAGTGTGCAGTGTTTCAGTTCATGAGCGCTGAAATGGTATAAAAGATAACATGGGACACTCCATCCTGACATCACATGCTGCTTGCATCTCCATTGGAAAAGAAAAAAAACGCCACACCTCTGAATAAATAAATGAATGAATAATGACAGCTGTGTTTGTACATTCTAAAAAATGATTAACTCCCACCATAAAAATGACTTCTTAAAGCAGTCGTATGGACCATCAAATCAGATCGCTAACTAAACAAAGATCAGGGCTTTCCCGCCAGGTCGATGAGAATAGACGGAAAATGGACGCGATGGAGAAACTTTTGGAAGCGTCCAAGAAGGAACTCGACGAGCTGGCAGGATTGCTCGAGGGAGAAAGAGAGAAAAACAAACAGGCCTGTTCACAGACCCAATCCACCAACCACCAGCAGGGTGGAAGCACGCTTAAAGAGCAGCTCTGCCAGAAGGACGGAGAAACAGAGACTTCACTGCAAGAGAAAAAGAAAGACCTGGAAGACACCATAAAGATACTGGAGGAGAGACAGAAGAGAAGAACAAAACTCTGGTGAAAACTAACAAAGAAATAGAAGAGACGAACAAAGATCTGGTGAAACCTCCGGAAGAAATAGAAACAGCAAAGCACAAACTAGAGTAGAACAAAAACAAAGTGGAGGAGGAGAAAAAAACTCCTCGAGGAGACAAAGAAAAAAATTGAGATAAAGAATAAGGAATTGGACGAGGAGAAGAAAGAATTGGAGAGAAAATGGGAGGCATTGGATCAAGTGAAGGAAAAAGGGAAGGATACTATCACAAAAATAAAGGAGGAAAAGAAAGTCCTGACCGAGCAGAAACAACTGAATATAGAGATTGAGTAACTTAAGAAGAAAAAAAATAAGGGACAAGAAAGAATTGGAGGAAGCAAAAATAGAAATTGAGAGGAAGAATAAAAACCTGGAGGAGGCTGAGCGAGAAATAGAGACAGCAAACAACAAAGTGAAGTAAACAAACAAGGAACTAGAAGACAAGAAAAAAGGCCTACAGCAGGCAAAGCAAGAAATTTAGAGGAAGAACTGGAGGATGCTAATATAGTGATTGATAGGAAAAACAAAGACCTGTAGGGGGCTAGGAGAGAAATTGAGGAGGCAAACAACAAAGTGAAGGAAACAAAACAAGGAACTAGAAGTCAAGAAAAAAAATCCTACAGCAGGCAAAGCAAGAAATTGAGAGAAAGAATAAAGACCTGAAAGACGGTAAGAGAGAGACTGAGGAGAAACATAAAATAACTGCATAAGGACAAACAAGAAATAGACAGAGAAGACATAAGACATTGAAGAGGTAAGAAAAGAAATCGAGGAAATGAAGAAAAAACTAGACAAGTCAAACAAAGAACTAGAAGACAAGAGTACAGCAATTGAAGAGGCAAAGAGGAAATTGGAGGAAAATAAAAAACTTGAGGGGAGAAAAAATAATTTGAGCAAGCAAAGAGAAAAACTGAGGAAATAACAATAAAACTCTTGGAGACAAACAAAAAAACTAGAAAACTCAAACAAAGAACTAGAAGAGAAAAACACAGAAATTGAAGAGGCAAAGAGGAAATTGGAGGAGAGTGATAAAGAACTGGAGAAAAATGAATTTGAGGAAGCAAAGAAAGAAATTTAAGAAACAAAAAACAACCTTGAGGACGGAAACAAAAAAGTGGAAAAGTCAAACAAAGAACTAGAAGACAAGAGCACAGAAATGTAAGAGCCAAAGAGGAATAAAAAAGAACCAGAGGGGGAGAAAAAATAATTTGAAGAAGCAAAGAGAAAAACTGGGGAAACAGAAATAAAACTCGAGGAGACAAATAACAAACTTAACAACAAAGAACAACATGGTGAACTGCATGAGGCAGAGAAAAATATAGAAGAAACAAACAAAAAACTAAAGGAGAACAAAAACAAAATGGAGGAAGAAGTAAATTAAATGGAGAAGAAAAAAACTTGAAGAAGGCCAAGATTGAAACTGAGAAAGCAACAAAAAAAAAACAAAGAAGGAACAACTAGACAAGAATAAAGACGTTGTGAAAAACGGACAGAAAATACAAAGAGCTGGAGGCTGAACAGACAGAGATGAGGAGAGACAGTAAACTAGAGAGGAGGGAGCTTAGGAAGAAAGTAAGAGAGGAGAAGAAGGAGCTCGTTGAGAAAGCTAAGAGGACAGGAAGGAGAAAGCAAAGCAAGAGAAGGAGAAAGATCAGAAAGCAAAACAGGAGAAAAAGGAGAAAGCCAAAAGGAAAGAAAAAGAGAAACAGAGAGAGAAGGACAAGAAAGACAAGAGAGATGAAGAAGAAGAAGAAATAAAAAAGAGATTTGAAAGAGATTTGAAGGAGGGCGAGGAGGCTGCTGATTGTTCAGCTCAGGCTGGACAACAGAAACCCCCCTTAACTCACCTAGTACCACCTTAACTCCATCACCCTTCACCTAGTACCACCTTAACTCCATCACCCTTCACCTAGTACCACCTTAACTCCATCACCCTTCACCTAGTACCACCTTAACTCCATCGCCATCACCCTTCACTTAGTACCACCTTAACTCCATCAACCTTCACCTAGTACCACCTTAACTCCATCAACCTCAACCTTCACCTGGTACCACCTTAACTCCATCACCCTCAACCCTCACCTAGTACCACCTTAACTCCATCACCCTTCACCTAGTACCACCTTAACTCCATCACCCTCAACCTTCACCTAGTACCACCTTAACTCCATCAACCTCAACCTTCACCTAGTACCAACTTAACTCCATCAACCTCAACCCTCACCTAGTACCACCTTAACTCCATCACCCTCAACCTTCACCTAGTACCACCTTAACTCCATCACCATCACCCTTCACCTAGTACCACCTTAACTCCATCACCCTCAACCTTCACCTAGTACCACCTTAACTCCATCACCATCACCCTTCACCTAGTACCACCTTAACTCCATCACCCTTCACCTAGTACCACCTTAACTCCATCACCCTCAACCTTCACCTAGTACCACCTTAACTCCATCAACCTCAACCTTCACCTAGTACCAACTTAACTCCATCAACCTCAACCTTCACCTTGTACCACCTTAACTCCATCACCCTCAACCTTCACCTAGTACCACCTTAACTCCATCACCCTCAACCTTCACCTAGTACCACCTTAACTCCATCAACCTCAACCCTCACCTAGTACCACCTTAACTCCATCACCCTCAACCTTCACCTAGTACCACCTTAAATCACCTGGATATTTTTTCACATGACTGTATCAGCTATATTAAGATTTTTATTTCCATAAGATTTATAAATGCAATTGTTCACCATTTAATTTTCCAGATGTTAATCTCTGCTACTAAAGCATTTTGAAACTTCCATGATGTTGACAATGAATAAACAAACAATAAAAGAACACTTGACTATTAGTCTTTTTCAGTGGAACAGTTCAGAAGGATTTTGATTCATCTTCCTCTTAACATAAGTTTCTGACGAGGAGATGGGTGTTAAGGTCAAACTCAAAGATGCTTTCTTTTTATCACTCTGGCTCCAGCAAATATTGTTTCGTATCCACCCATCAGTATGTGGCCAGTTTTTACAAATCTCTTTTTCTTTTAGACCTCAGCTTTGAGCAACTTCCAGATATATTTGGAACGTAGTATTCTTAATCAATTTGATCAAATCCTTTTAAATGTGAAGTAGTCAGAGAGAGGAACAAACAAGAGGCATTTTTCTGTTGAATATCTTTATTGGTCTTTTAAAAAAGATGTCTACAAACAAAGAATTACAAGAAAATAAAAGGAGATGATGAATACCTGGTTGTCACCGGCCAGTTCAAAGAACAACCTTTTTGGATGTTAATGATTTGAACTCTTAAACTTCTCCATGCATCCTCTTTGTGTTTGTATTGCACCCGGTGCAGATCAGAGCTTCAGTGTAACACTGATGCACACCAAAAAAAAAACTGCCCTTCTCAAAGCTACAATGTGATTTCATGTGTAATATTTTTTCCCATGTGTGTGTATTTTTTTTTTTCCTGTGCACCACCTAACTGCTGTCTTGGGTAAAGACTAAGGCACTTTCTAGAGAAAAGTCTTTCCTAACTTTCACTTAGTTTAAAGTGAAACGCTGCTAATCGTTGGCATAATTTACAAAATGGTACCATTTTTTTTTTCTTATAACATGAACAGTAGAACACATTCAACCACACCACAGGGGATCCACGAAAAGCCAGTTTATGTCACCACATTAAAAAAATAAAAAAATTAATAAAACATTCACCACCCATCTGTAAATCACAGTTTCCTTCCAGGCTTTTGATAAGTGTGGCTACAATAGAAAGACATTTTTTTTTTTTTATTTTGAGTTAAGCGCAGTGTACATGGTACAAAAAGCATCACATATTCAGATTGTTAATGGATGCTAAAATCGTCAAGGGGCTTCTCGTAATGAGGTTAGATTTCAGTTCATAGCCTGTG
>NW_027185285.1:13566275-13803775 GCF_022577435.1 Embiotoca jacksoni
ATATTGCCCTGGTCACACCTGCCGGTTGTAGAAGAATACATTTAACAATCCTGTGCTGTGCAAATGACAGACGTCCCTCAGTACACTAACAAATAGTGCTCTTCTATGCTCGGACTCTTACTTGAGTAGTGCAGGAATTTTGACAGGGTAGTGTTGTTTCAAATCGCACACTGACCCATGATCCATCCATTATCTATACCCGCTTTATCCTGAACAGGGTCACTGGAGCCTAGCTCACTTTGGGCAAAGGCAGGGTATAACCCTGGATAGGTCGCCAGTCTATCACAGGGTCAACACATAGAGACAGACGGATAGAAAGCCCATTCTCGCTCTCATTCACACCTGAGGGCAATTTGTAGAATCACCAATTAACCTGAGATGCATGTTTTTTTGGATGGTGGGAGGAAGCCGCAGCAGCTGGAGAGAACCCTCGGGAGAACAGGGAGAACACGCAAACTCCACAAGAAAGGGCCAGGCCCGGATTTGAAGCCGGAAACCTATTCGGTGTGCGGCGACAATGCAAACCGCTGCACCACCGTGCTGCCCTGTCTTTGTGCCCTTTGTTAAACACACTCAATAAACACACAGATTCTTCCGTCCCGCAGTCAGTCGTGAAAAAGACACACTTTGGTGCAGTGTTCAGAAACAGCTGCGGCTTCCTTAGACGCCTTATTTTATAAATCCAATAAAATCCTATAAATCAGTGGCCACGCCCCTTCCTCTGCGTAGCCAAGATGGCGACCGTTTAGGGTGGAAAGTGTCCAGTGTTTCACACTTCTTTTTTGGACCGTTTTCAGCGCAACATCCTGGTACTTGAAGTGCACTGCATGTTTCTGTACTTGACAGTGTGAATGCACTGATGCACTTAGACAAGTGAGTGTTAGGACACAAGTCCACCATCTGGAACACAGCACCGGTGTGCCACATACACTGATGAACCAAAACATTTTGATCATTCAAACATGAAGTGAATAATATTGATGATCCTCTTACAACAGCACAAGTCAACGTCCGCAATATACTAACAGTCAATGTGATGTACTCAGGAGGCGAGACCTGAGAGACTTTGACCAACTCCTTATGGTTGGATGAGTCTGAGCATCACAGAAACAGCAGAACTGTGGGGGAGCTCCCAGTCAGCGGTGGTGAGTACGTCATGACATTTATCTAAGAAGGGCTAAAACCAAGAAGATGTCGGTGGATGTCCGGAAACAAGTTTGATGTCAACTTGAAGGTTCTACTGCTAAAGTGCTCATGTTTTGGTGCCATACCTGCAGACCTGCCGGTCTTGTAGAGTCCATGGCCCAGCGGGTTGGAGCTGTTTTATTGGTACATGAAGGCCTAACAGCTTTTTAGAATAGGTTGCTTGTAACGTTTTGGTTCACCAGTGCACGTTCCATTTTACTTCTTTGATGTTGTGCCAACAACCAGCCAGCAGATGGAGAAGATACCCCGGACGTGTTGTTCCACAGCCGCACTTACAACTATAATCACTCATAATGTACGAGTTTCTAAACCCATTACATCATTCCTTTGAGAGTTTCAGCAACCTGAAATGACCTCCTGCTGAACAGCGAAGCATTTCCAGTCTCTCCTCCCTCCTGAGCGATGATGTGCCCAGTCAGCCTTCGGTACAATTACACAAAACGGAGATGAATTGTCTTTTTTTAGGGCGAAGGAAGGTTCGTCGTTCGCGCTGTTAAACCATGCATTTAAATGACTCATTAATGGACCGACTCACTGTGAGTAGCGGTGGACGGACGCAGCCAGGGCATTGCCGGAGCCACCTGGTAGAATACCCAGAGGGGTCTGGATGGCCTCCTGCCAGTCCTCTCGCTCCATCAGACCATTAATCACCTGCGTTAACAAGAGCGAACACAAAAACAAAAGTCAGACTATGGTCCTGTTTAAAAAGTAGTGTCTGTGTGTGACCTAAAGTTCGAATAAAAAGTGTTTCTTTTTGCCGGCTACAGCTGTTTTGTGTCAAGTACGGTACTGCAAGGGAACCTGAAGGTACCACGGCTGAAGAATTATACATTCAGAAGTACAGCACAGTGAAGAGCAACCACACGATAGCCTGGGTACTTTTATTCATAATGTTTGTAATCATTTCATGTGAATCGAAGCATTTATAGAACAAAAATAAGGCTATTAAATAATACCTTTACAGGCCTGTTCTAAGAAGTGCTGAGAATAGGAACATGAGTGTGGAGAGGTTGATATGATTTCTATCTGTGATTGAGTAACCAGTTGTGTCAAAGCACCTCAGCCAGCAGCCCGTCTCCAGACATGATAGCCAGTGCGTCCCACTGTGACAGGTCGGCCTTCCTCACCAGCTCCCGTGCATGGTTCTGGTGCTCTGAAGGACACACGAGACGGGACAGAAAACTGAAGGACGAGGCAGAAAATGTGGCAAAGTGTAGGGCAAACGGGCAACATGAAAAAAAAACAAGGGCAGAGAAAGAGACACGCTCCCTTCATCACCAGCCTCTGGGGCAGGATCAGGGAGATTAGGCAGAAAAGAGATTCAATTTCCCCTTATCAGGCCAGACATATCACATTAGTCCATCCAGTGGCTACTCAACAGCTCGGAGGCAGCTAAGCCGGCCTGCAAACATCTGTGGCTGACAAATATCTGCATGTGTGTATTCAGTGCTCAGTATATGCGTGTGTTGGTTAATGCGCTGGCGGAGGAGCGTGCTATTTGTTCAGCCTAGTTTTATTGGCAGCATCCTTGAGTGGGTCCCTGTGCAGAGGGTCTCTGCAGGCTCATCCCGTCAGCATTAAAGTCTACAGTCCTGCCAGCGTGGACACGCACGCGCGTGTGCGTGCGTGTGGTGTGTAAAACAGACAGCTTTAAAGAGGGAGAGGAAGGATGGCAGACATGCAATTAACAAATGCCGATACGCTGCGGTCATAAAGGAAATACTTTTTCCTGAAGTATTGATCAATGGCAGACGTGAAGTAAAAACAAGCCTCTCCTTTGCCTTCACTTTGCTCAACCTCTACCTGTCCCCCAACTCTCTCCTGGTGGTTCTCCAGCATGTTGCTGCTGTTTATTTGCTTGTGTGCCGGGGAGGCTGGAGGCACTGATGCATTGCTGTGTTGACAGACTGAGGCAGGGGGAGTAACTGCACTGCACAGCTGACTCAGCACTTTGAGCCTGCCGGTGCTTTACTTGCCCGCTACTTCCTTATTCAGGGGTTACTGCCAAACACAAACACCGGCATCAACCTAAACCTGGATACAGGGGCAGTGCATGGTTTTACAATAAAGTTGTCATAGTGACTGTGGATGAGCTGCACTGTTAACAGCTGACAATTTCACTCGGGGATACAAAGACACCCACTATCAATATTTCCCCCTTTTGCTGCAATAGAAATGACTGAAATGAGATGAACAGACTTGAAACTTGATTTTATTAAATTAAACAGCTGTTGACAAAGTTTATCTTTCAGGGAATAATTAGCAGTAGAAAAAAAATAATATATCACAAGATATGTTATTGCAATACTCAATATTTAGCTAAATGTTCAAATTGCAAGTAATATCATCACTTAAGTAGTGTTGTCAGCAGGATTTAATTTCAGTGCATGTAAACAATTTGCCCCCCAGCTGGGTAGATATTCTTTTGTTTAATGAAATTACTCTGTTAATACTTTATGCTGTTTAACTTTCAAAGTGTAATTGCAGCTTCGGCAGTCTATGTAAAGATTAAATCCTGCAGTGCATATTTGCATTATATATGGACATTATCATATAGTGTGACAGGTATATATTTCACCTTCCCACCTTGTACATTTATGTTTTTTAATCACTGCTTATTTTATGTGGGCTATCTGAATTGGTCTCCCTTAAAATGTTCCATAACTGCATCTGTTTTGAAAGATAAATATAATTTATACCAATCACAAACATTTATCATTTTTGATCATTTAACTTTATTCTTAAAAGTTACAAAGGAAGAGGGCATGCTGGGAAATGGGAGGGGAGGAGCACAAGAAAAATATATGCACCGGGCCAATCAAGGTTACCTTACTCTGCAGCAGATAGCAGATGTGTCTATTAAACAAGCCTGTGAGAGAGCAAGAGAAGCTGGCTCATATTCCTTTGCACAAACGTTACTGATGCAACACCCAATTGAAAATCTGATTCGTCCTTTTGCATCATAACCTTAATGAGTGTTTGCGGGGGAAAAAAATAAAACAAGGTCTGCTTTTGTTACAATTTGATTTTCAAGAATGGATACTAAAACATTTTTTGAAGTAGGCTACCCACAGTGCGCACAGAATTACGACTGCCATCGCCAATATTGAGTATCACGATAATATCATAAGGTGGTGATTCCAACTCCAAAAATACATACATAAAATCTTGTATAAATTCCAGTTGTTTCCCTGTAAATGCAGCACTTCCCCCTTCGCGTCACCCTCTGCTGCCTTCAGCCGAGGTTAGCCCGGGTGAAGATTAAACTTGGTACACTGGATGCTTCATACAGTATGTAAAAGGTACAACGCTGACACAAGAGGCGTCTCCATCGGTACTCGTCCTTCCTCAGGCAAAGGCAATGTGATACAGTCATCAAGGAGCTGTGTGCTGCGTAAATGGACTCATAGTCTCTGACTCGCTACTGTATCTGACCACCAAAGGCCCATTAGTGACCCATATTCTTCCCCCTCTTCTGTCCCTCTTTGGGCCGTGTCGACGCCAGTATAATTACTGTGTTTTTTTTTCATCACCATCCAGCTGCTGTCCTTTATTTTAAGTCCTAGGAGTCTACACGAATAGCCTGCATGCACATCAGCAGTCTTTCTCAAACAAACACCGGTTTCTCTCCTGTTTTTCTGCCGTTGCTGTCGTGATCGTTTTCACGGAGCTGTAGGAGAGATTCAGCGGCGTGCTGCCACGCCGATGCTGGAAGCGACAGCTAAGTCGTACCTGTCACATTGTTGACTCGATCAAACATGGTTGGGTTGGGGTAGGAGCGGAGAGAGTTGGGGAAATTCAATAATTGGAGTGTGTAGATGTGTGCATGATGTATTTTTCTGATCATCTCATATTAAAGCCTCTCCCTGTTTCCCCAGCAGCTCGTCAGTCGTCAGAAAGAGGTCGCTTGGAGTTCAGAGCCTTTGATGACAGCAACCGACGCAACGCTGTCTAAGGTCACAAAAACAATGTGGAGCAGATGGGATGATACGAATGACAATCTAATGCAGCATCAGTGTACGTGTGCTTGAATCCCTGCAGATGTGTGCATGCACACATGCTCATGTTTGCGGTGAACATATGGCCTCTGAATTCACAACAAACAATGCACAATTCCTGCAGAGATTGAAAGTCGGTTCAGAGTGGAGTTACGCCAACTGAAGGGTGTGTGTGCCTAAGTATGCGTGCTTGCATGTGTGTGTGTGTGTAATTGGCAAGATGACCCAGTTGTTCGACTGATCATCCCACGATGGGGTCAAATGCTTAATCCCCTATTTCATATGACAGTGACCTCCTTGAGGAGGAGTGTGAGCTAAATGCACGATAAAAAAAAACACATTTGTGAGCGAACGGACTCTACTGACCCGTGATGACGAGGGTGAAGGGAACAGAGGCCTCCGTCAGCATGCCCTGTATGTGGCCGGTGAAGAGCTGGAGAGCCTGACCACGCCCGCTGTGGGGGTTCACCAGTATCATGATCCTGCAAGGCCGACGCACCTCCGTGTACACCACACCTGAGACAGACAAGAGAGGAGGACGTGAGCGAAGGCAAGGACACGGATGAAGACAAGAAGACAAAAGGAGCATCTTAAAGAATGTATGAGGACAGCCTCCTTCCTCGAGATCTGTGTGGCACAGAAATGCACAGTGGAAGAAACACAAAACAAAAAAAGAAGCATGAAATAGTCAAGTCATTCAGGCTGACAACACTTAATATTAATGTGACATGCTACTTTCTTCAAAGAGAGAGGGCGTACAGATGCTTCTCATTCGGGATCTTACCAATTATTAATAGTAATTTGTGACATGGTATCGTTCCCATGAGGAAATCCTCCTGTTGCTTGTGTCTTTCAAGGGAAGACAGATTAATGGAATGACAAAGATTCATCATCCCTGTGGTTTGTAGGGAGTCAGCATCCTGCTCAAGGGCAGTGTTGCAGGGTAGATGCTTACCCTGTTTTCAGCTGTCTTCATGTGGATTATAATTTCAATAATTATTGACAAAATTACAAGGGAGCAACCAAGTTATACGAGTTAGCTAATGTCAAAGTAAAAAATTGAGACACAAAAATTATCATTTGGGAAACAGTTATATTTTCTGACACATACCAAATGGGTATTTGAGAAATAATTGATATTATCATGTGTAGCTTTAAAAAAAAAAAAAATCTATATTTGGAGCATGCCACAGGTTTTGTCATTTTGCCTCTGTACACCCCCAAACTTGAATTGAAGACAAACAATAAAGATGTAATTGAAATGTAGACTTTCAGCTTCAATTGAAGGGCTTTAACAAAAATACTGCATTAACTGTTTAAGGATTTACAACCATTTTTTTTTTCATAGTGCCTCCATTTTCACAGGCAAACTTACAATTACAAACATATATAAGGATTATATACTTGGATGCAAATCCTTTGTAGTCAATGATTGCCTGAAGTCTGGAACCCATGGACTTCACCAAACGCTGAGTTTCCTCCCTTCATATGGACGGCCAAGCTTTCACTACAGTCACCTTCTAGTTTCTTTGAGGGTCTTTCTGGCTTCACTTTTGTCTTCAGTACGTGTAAAACATGCTCAGTAAAGTTGCGGTCAGGTGATTGATTTGGCCATTTAAGAACATTTCATTTTATTTGTGTTAAGATCATTAGGTCATGTTTCTGTTTTTCCACCTCATCAGTAATTCCATTTCCTGTTTTGTTTTGGTTCCTCATTTATCCTCTCGTCTCAGATGACTCGACTTCTTTATTTCGTGTGTTTCCTGCCGGTGTGATTGGCTGCTTCTTCCTGTTTGTACGCACCTGTGTCCAACTCATTTCCTGCTCTTAAGTGTATACATGCTGCATTCAAATGAAACTCGTGAGCTCGTGGTTACAACACGGAAAGTCATGTCAGACGTAGGCTAATATCTAAAGTTATTAAGACAAACTCCACATGACTAAAATTACAATATATTATCTTGACATCCAATGAAACATGAACTCTGACATTTCTGTAAATGTCAGCACACATGACCCCATTTGAATGCAGCATCAGTTCCCCAATCAGCCCTAGCTGCAGTCACTTGCTAATCACACATTCAGTATGTACATTCACTGATGGTTGCTGCAGAAGTTTTGTCATTAGGATAATTTTGTTTCCCCAATCTTCAGATAATTGTTGGTTGCTTGGAGTTTTGTCTTTGGTCAGAAGTTCAGGAGCTTTGATCACCAGCATCGACTTTTTGTTTTTGTTGTTTTTACCCGCCCAGACAATGAATGGACTGCTTTGTGTTGGAATGAGTAATCTATAGTCTTTGTTTTATTCTACTTCCCAGTTGTGTCTTTGTGTCCTTCCCTTGCTGTGACACTAATTCTCCAGTGCCTTTAGCAATGTAGTAAATTGTTGATTTGGTGACTCCTACAGTTTCTGCTATTGCTCTGATAATTTGGTATTATTTTTTTTTAGCCTAGTAATGGGCTCTTGCATGGGCACCTCTTTGGAAAGCAAATTGAGAGTTTCCATTAACAGCAAGCAAATGCAACTCTTTGAATTATCTCCAGACACCTACACTCCTTAATTTGTCATGAATAAACGAGGGAACCGGTCACACCTGGCCAGGAAACAGTTATCAGTTAATTGCCCAATCACCTGTAAACCTGTGGAAATGGAGGTACTGTGTGAAATAAATGGCTAAACAGTTTATGCAATACTTTTGTTACACCAGTTGAATTAAAGCTGAAAGTCTACACTTCAATAACATCTTGAATGCGTCATTTCAAATCCATTGTGGTGGTGTACGGAGGCAAAACTACAGGAATAGTGCCACTGTCTAAATACATATGGACCCGACTGCGCTGGGCTGTCTGCATGTCAAAGGGGTGCGTTTGACTTTATGTGGCGCTGACTTAACATGGTGGATGCTAGACTTACAAGAATGCATGATGGTTAGAAATGTTTTGTGACTTTAGCTGGTGCTGCAAAACGTCACGATGTCACATGACATTAAAACCTCGCGGGATTAAAGCGGCTGCAGTTTTCTGAGTCAGGCGCTGCAGATACTCTCCATCAGTTGCATCAACTGGGGACCACTTCTGTGACGACAGAGCATTGACCTGATTGGTTTATGGCTTCACTGACATGCTTGACGTGTGTTTTGTTTTTATTCTAAGAACTTCAGATCGGTTATCTTCTGTTATCTGTCCCAACGACGGTGGTGCAATTTAATTTGATGTTCTCCTTCTGGCAGCATGGACCCCATACACACTATAGTGTTTAATTTAAACTATAAACCTACAAAAACAGTTTATTTAAGGAGTTTGTTGTTGTGAGTCTTTAGATTTCCTGGTGATATGGTAGCCATTACTGTGTACGCCACATGAAGTACAATGTGTCTGATTTAACGGCAGCCTTTTTATACTCCTCCCCTGCAGTTCTCATTGACCATTAAGTCAGTTGAAGTCAACCACAGCTAAAACTGAATGCATCTAAAGTCTCCTTTAACACAACACTGAACCCCCAAATTGCTCCCTTGATAGACTGCTAAATGATAATGTAATGTAATGTAACAAACATTATTCGATATATTACAAGACGTTTGCCTAAATGAACAATTAATTATTTCTCCATAAAGTCCTTTTGAATTAGCCACTTAACTGTAAAACACTTGTGGGCTGTGACTTAAAGGATTTGCAGTTTTGAAAGGGAAATTGGGCGATAAGCTTCCCCATCTGGATGTGGATTTTGCAGCAGATGCCCTTGACCTTAAAAGCAGACACAGACTCACTGGAGACCATATCAAGTGAATCAGAAAGGACAAATCATTCCATTTTGCGGTCTGGAGGGCAGAAACTTCAGTATCATTTTGCAGAATAAATATTTGGCTGCAGGCGATGTGGACTTTGGTGTCAGACAAACAACATTTTTAAGAAAGAAGAAAGTCTTTTTCAGTAATTTCAGCTCTGAAGATATTTTATCTTTAAGAATTGACAAATCAAATGCTTTAGGCAGCCTTGTCCTGACTCACTAACTTCTGTCTACTCATTCCTTGTTCAGTATTTTTCCTACTGACAGTTCATAACCTCAATTTCCAATTGTGTGACCTGGGATGTGCTGCTGTTATCGCTGCCATCCTCTACCTCATTTGGCCTGTGATGATGGAGAACAGCGGAGGTATAAAAATATCTCAGTGAGAGGTGTGAATCCAGAGTGCAAAAACACACAGGCATGTGACAAACCTCTGCCTCCATTCACCCACACAGGGTTACCATTGTTGTTTACTTGCACCCGAGCACAATGTGGCTTTCAGACACAAAAGGTCCTCTCCACACTTCCAGAATACAGTGGAAACTGGTCTTTGACACTACAAAAAGGTTTTGCACTCAAGTGTGCTGAGCTCAATAGCATCCTCTTAACAAATCCACACACACACTTGAAAAGGTCAAATCTAAAGCTCAAATCCTTGAGACTTAAAAAATGCTTTTGGTATCTTTGACACTGCAATATATGACATGAACAGATGAGTAGGAGAAATGTTCTTTGCATCAATGTGATGAAGCCCTCCAGAATGATGAGAACTGCAGTGAAAAACAAGCATTAGTTCAGTCAGACAATCACACAGCTAATTCAAGCCAGTGTAGTTTTACTCTGAAATGAAATCACTTGGGAATACTTAATACTTATTCAAAATCTGTTGAGACATTTGACTGAAAATAGATCTTCATGTTGCTGCTAGTCAGAGGATCACCAAAATGTATGTTTCATCCTCTGGGGACCATAAATGTCTCTACAGGATTTCATCCGCTAACTACTTTATCAATATTTTATGGCTAATACTGAAATTCTGATTGCGTACGGTGAGTTGCCAAAACAAATATAATCTAATAAAACTGCTTTATAATCAATCCTGGAAAAATATTTTAAAACATTTCTCAATATAATGTACTGAAATCAAGCAGCACCACAAACTACATCATGTCATCGATCCATGCAACAACCCAACAGTTGAAACAACAACTGTGAACGAGGTTCAACAAAAATGTAATCTTTTAGAGTTTAATGTAGACAGTAAATTGTCCAATATGTCTAAACATTATGTCCAAAATTACATATTTTGTTGCAAGTTGTCATAAGATAAAGGAAATCGTTTGTGTGAATGATTATTCATTTTGCACAACACTGTTAGTTCTTATCCGTAGATAATGATGTTTCAACACCAGTGGCATGTTTGATTTACTGCCATATTCTTATCCAGGTTATGAATGTTTTGAATCTAAATTCAAATGCACACACAGGCCATAGTTAAAATGATTTTCCATGTGCATCATTTTTCAATGTACCATCACTGAAGCCCTGTCACTGAAAACAACTTCTTCCTCCTGACCTCTGTTGGCACTGTAAGTGTGTGTGTGTGTGTGTGTGTGTGTGTGTGTGTGTGTGTGTGTGTGTGTGTGTGTGTGTGTGTGTGTGTGTCTAGCCTGTGTGTGTGTAGCATGAGCACGGAGGCAACGTGTGAGTGTGTATGTGTGAAATCTGTCTGATATGTGAAGTCAGATACCTGCAGGCGCATCCTGCTGGTCACACTGGCAAGCAAACTTTCAGCTGCAGTGTGTGTATTTCACAGTTTCAAGTGGATAAACACACTTAAGGCGACAGGCAGACTGGATATGACAATGCGTCAGTGCCATCAAGTGCTGCGCTGACAGAGAAGAGTTCCCATCTTATTGCCACAAGTGTATCACTATTCAGAAAAAATGTAAACAAAGGTGTAACGTGCGTTCAGTAGGACTTGCTTCTGCAGCACAGGCGGGTTTGTTAAAACATGAAACCATTCAACAGCAGACACACAAATATGCGGTCTATTTAGTGAAAGAGTTCTAGTTCAGGAGCAGCTCTATATTCAAACCGCAAAGACACGTCCGCAAACCAGCTGCATTCCAAGGTTGGGTGAGTGTTTGCTGGAGAGGAGGAGGAGAGGTCCAGAGAGTATACACACCACTGCCCAGAGAGGCATCATCAGACAGGGGAGGAGGGGAGGAGGGGAGGAGGTTGACAGGGCATCAGAGCCATGTGTCACAGAGCAGGAGACGACAGCTCCGGAGGGACCGAGAGGCTGGCCGGGGTGAGAGGTCGTCTCCCTCACCGAGGAAGTCACGACGGCTGCGGCACGTCCCCGGGGGAAATCACACACTGACAGACACACCTGACCACGAGGCTGCTGGGAAAAGAAAGAGCTGGTGTGGCAGCTGAACATACCACAGCTCTTCCCCTCCTTCCCTTCCCATTTTTCACACCTCAACCTGTTAATCCCGATATGTCCGCTCACGCTTGCACTGCCTCATTTGCACATTTTAAGGAAACCCTGCAGACCCAGACTTTGGAAAAAAAAAAAAAAAAAATATCCTAAATGCCATCGAGACACAAATAGAATCAAAAATATGAAAAATCCATAATGTAAAACTGTGTAAATGTTAAATCTGAAACCGTCCTTCCTTCGCCGTTTGAGCGGCACAAAAAGATACAGCCAGCGGCAAAAACAAATGACAGCCCCTTGTTTGAAAAGTCAAATCAAGTAACCGTCATCTCATTCCTCTGCATGCGATCTCACTGTGGATCTTCTAAGCAGCAGGACTGTATCATAGTGCATGCACTTCATTATTTACAGCTCATTCATTTCAATGAAGCAGCAGTGAGACTAAAAACCCCGCGAGACAACCAGTATGACAGATTTCGACACACGAACTAAATGAACAGAGCTACAACCCTGATGTAAACTATACCATCACGTGCTAAATTTGGTGTTTAATCACTTTATATTTCAGTGTAAGTGTGTCACCGTGATAGCTCTCTGCCTAAATACCAATCTTTGTGCCGCAATTGGACTTTTAATCCAACCTTTCCATCTGCACTCCCAGATGAGATGACATGCAATTAACTCAGGGGGTAAATACACTACGAGGGATTAGTGAACCACACTGACTTCCATACACCCTCTATGACGAGGCACTAAAGCGGCGATTCTGCTGCATTTATTAACACAACTTCACTCATTTAAAGCACATAATATATTCCCTTAAATGCTGTATTATTGGCGAGCCTAGATCTGGAATGCTCAACCAAAGCTTATAAATTAATGATTTGATCACATCATCTCCGAGACGCTGTTCAAAAAAAGTGAAGAGGCAAAAATAAGAGACTACAAACGGGAAGTTCATTAGTATGTGTGACTGAAAACCTCCCAAGCTGCAGCTCTTTGATGAGTCCTACGAGAGGACAGTGATGAGGGGGCCGCCCAGTTACCTCTCAGGTCACCATCTGCCTGCCCGCCTGCCGGCCCGCCTGGCATACAGGCCTCCGACTCAAAACTCCTGCTGGCTGCAGAGACCATAAGAGGAAGGGTGATTGTTCCTCATCACACAGTGGCCTGGACTCTCTTGTGTGTCTGCAGTCTGCACCTGGAGGCTGATTCCAGGAGGGCGCCCTCATTCCTCACCCTGTGCTGCTAAAGCTGTCGTTGCCTCCATCTTTTGCAACGAACATTCCAAATTAGTCACATATCAAAGTCAAATATCCGCTTCCTCTTCGAAAGCGCTCAGGAGTGCTCGCCTGCTCCATATTATAAACAGGTTAAATATTTCCGTGTGAAAAGGAGAATATTACTTGACCTGACACAGAGGACTCCCTAATGACAAACAGAATCATCATTTTAAGATCCAGACTGCTTTGTCCCATACAAGATAGGGTAATTAGCTGCCTAAACACTTCTCATATTGTATTCATACTCTGTTATTGTATACAAGGATGGAGCGCAGAGAAGCTAATGAGATTGGAAGACAAAGGAACTTGAGGACAGTCTGCATCCTAAACAGAGCGAGACATTATGAGTCCTAATTAGACGAGGCTGCTGCAAAGCAGGATGAAAAACAGCCGTTGTTTTGATGTGATTTTTTTCTTTTCACCCATCAACAATTAATTCTCAGTGGGAATTTCAAGAGCAGAAATAATGATGCCTGATCACCAGCTAGACTCTGTGCTGACAGAGGATCAGATGGAAATCTAACTACTTAAATGATCATTTTCAGGAGTGTGTGTGTGTGTGTGTGTGTGTGTGTGTGTGTGTGTGTGTGTGTGTGCGTGCGTGTGTCTTTTCCCAGCAGGCTTCAGATCCTGAATAATGAGCTTTGTGCATGAAAGAGGCAGCAGGTAACTGCTTCCGACAAGTAGATCACCTTTCACGTAGAACAGGTTACTGAGAGCAAATGGAATGTGTGTGTGTCAAACCGGTTTTCAATGATGAGAATCAACTGCATTGGTTTGAGGGCACATCAGTTGATCTAATTTAATTTGACCGTTTAAAATCTCACTTTGCAAGACTTTTGTCATATAAATTGGAAAAGTGCAACATTGGGATGACCATCAGAGTATTCAGACTGCACTCAGTATCTGACCTTTTTGAAGATGTATCATTTTCACGTCATAATAATATTTGACAACCTTATTCTTTTGATACATAGGCCCGAATCTCTTACTTCAATTCAATTATTTTCAGACTATCCCATGTGTCTCCCAACCTACTCACCGTCTCTCCGGGGCGCCTGCAGCACTGAGGCATCTCTGATGGCATGAGCCCACCTCTCAGCCTCCTGGAGGTTGGCGAGCGGGTCCTGGACCAGCGCGACCCGAAAACACTGCTCCACTCTCTGCCGGGCCACTCCGGCGCTCATCCAGCGCCTCTTGAACGGGTAGAAATAGGCTGTAAAGTAAGCGCCGACGTCCGCGCTGTCCGGCCCTCTGTACGCCCGACAGCCGATGCAGTCGGTCAAGTTAAAAACCACCTTAGTCCGCCCGGGTGACGAGGAGATCCTTTGGATGGTCAGAGCGCTCTCCGTCAAGCTCACCGAGTACCGGACCCTGTCGTTGAGCGTGTCGGTGAACTCCCCGTACAGCACGCCCACGAACCCGTTCCGCTGGCGGGATGGGTCCGCATCAGAGGCGTCTTTCTCCATCCCGGCGACGCGTCCCGGAGGCCGGTGAGCGGATGGCGGTGCGTTGCAGACTCTGGACCAACCAGCCTGCTGTGGGACCCTTTAAGCGCAATAACAGCAGCTTCCCCAGTTCAGAGTCTCTCCCTAGTGACTGGAAGAGGAATGGCAGTGACGGTGCTGGAGGAGCTCGCAGCCGGCTGTCCGGGGTCCAACCGCGTGTCCTCAACAATTTAGGAAACACGTTCTGCTCCCTCTGTGCAATATTGTGGTTCAAACTGTGGGGGAAAAAAAAAAAAAAAATCAGGCTACTAAACTGACAGGTTATATCATTTTGAAGCCACTGACTGTACTTGATATTAAAGCATTATCGTGAATATCAATTCAAAATTCATACATTCTTTATTTGGCCAGGAGCCCCACCTTTTTTTTTTTCTCTCTCTCTTTGAATAAAAGTTACAGGGTAGAAACCTGCTGCAGGGTCACCGAAATGTATACATAGGTTAGAATGTTTATGTTTTGACAATAACCCAACCCTGAGGAAAATAAGTCAAATCTATCCATTTAAATTAAAATGTCATAATATATGCATACAATGACATTTATAACATATGCCTATGTATGGGTTATAGGATATATATATTTTTTTTTAGCCACTTGAATACTGACCTCAGTAGCTAATAGTGGTTTGATGAAATAACTCATGGTCCATTTTACTGAAACTTCAACCAGATAAAACACTAAAATGCTGCTTAAACAGTAATGCGCCAATAGTAACATTAAAATAATAAACTACACTCGTTAAGAACAATTTTGCTGACCAGTTAGTAGGTTGACCTTTGAAGCTCCATTTTGCTGAGTGAACGTGCTTTTTGCTGCCATACTTTACGCGATATCCGCGGTGTCCTTTTAATAATGAAATCGTTCCTTCATAATCCAACATTTACTGTGAAAGTATTGTGACATAGTTGTAGAGTAAATAGTAATAAGTGCAGCTTTAAGTTGAACTTTTTTTTTAAACCACGCCCCGCTCCAAACCACGTGGTTTGTGACGTTAACAACACATAAAAAGGCGGCGACGCGACGTTTCCGGTCTTCTTGGTCTTCGCGGACGAACAGAGAAGCAGCGATGGAGAAAAAAATGAACGGCAGAATGCAGTTTTCTCACGTAGAGTTTCATTTGTCTGTAGATACGGTGTCTAATACAGACGAGCCGCCGTGAACAGGTAATTATTCAATGAATAGTTGATGAAGCGTCCGTGTTTGAGAGTCCGGAGGTGGCAAGCGGATAAACCGTGCTAGCTACTAGCTACCCTTTAGCCGGGGGAACACGTGCAAGAAGACCATGCTGGGCGCGTGTTAGAAACTAGTTGTGTGTGTTTATTCAGTATTTTAGGGAAAGTCATGTACCAAACTAACTGCCATGTAGAACAGCATGACTATATGTTTGAATGTTCATTTTTTTTTTATATCTTTAAAGTTAACTCGTAAGTGGCCTCCACATGTCCAGTTCCGTTAGATTACAGATCTAATACGTGACTTATTTAAATACGTGTCAACTTTCCAGGCGGGTTGGATCACGGGGCGTGATGCTCACCATCCTGGCTGCAAAAGAAAGAAGTTGTCGCAGGTAAATATTTTGCAACGGGATGCGATGGTAGCGTTCACTCCTGACTGTCTGCAGTGCACGTGATGAGTTTGTTATCCCTGTCTGAAAACCGTGCGGACATCAATGGTATCTGACCTGCTGCAGATTGATGTGCACGAAGCCACGTGCCCCTGAAGGATTACGACTAATGAAAGCGTGTCGTTGCAGGCTTTTGGCGGTTCGGCCCTCCCCGCCGGACGTCGATTGACAAAATGAAAGGAGCACGGTGAAAAGGTTTGTATTGCACGATTCCTCGTGATCCGTGTTGGTACTTGGTTCAGTGATGAAAACTGCTGCATAGGAAGTGCCGTCTGATGCGATAACTGACGAGTGCAAAAGCTGTTCTGAGAAATGTCAGGCATTTTTGCTTCAGACTTGTGTGATCTGAGCCCTGAATGATCCAGTTGCTGTGATCTCTCGTTGCAGATGTGCTCGTAGCAAAGCAAGACTACAAGAAAAACGCTCGGCTACCGAAGACGACACGAGAAGGTAAACGCTGGAAGATTTATGTGTAAATAAAGTTTAAGCCATTGATGAAACATGTTATCCCTGTCTGAACTAAAGTGTGGAGTCATGGTAACCTGAGGCTTGACTGGAAATGCATTACTAGCATAGATTTGACTGTTTGTTGTAGTTTGATTACATTAGTGTCTTTTTGTAACCTAACAGATGGAGTCGGGAAGCAGACAGCCTGGGAACAATCCAGAAGTCGGATGCCAAAGCTTCAAAATTAAATGCAGGATTTGTTATTATGAACATAAAACAAACAAACAATGTTCAGTCTCCAATAATGTTTAAGAAAACTAGGATAATATACAAAATTCAAGTTTAATTCCATGTACCATGGCCCCAGCATGAGTTAGTCACTCTGTGCTGAAAGCTGCTCTGTAAGATTTCTTCTTTAAATTTTCTAGAAAGATCTGCTCCTCCTGGAGGTACTCGCGGTCCTACGGGCAGGAAAAAACAAAAAGAAATGTGACGACGCAAAAGCATTCACAGTTGCGTTCCAATTGTGAATGTATAATTGTTTGAGCTGTGATTTAATGTAATTATAAACAGTTTCAATTTCATGTGTGCAATAAAAATCGAATATTCAATATTCTACCTGTGTTCATAACAGTCATTTCCTGAGAAACTCTTGCATTAGTTAAACCTTAAGGCTTTCTGTCGCTTTGAAAAACGTGGACAGGAGCTGATAATCCAGATAACTAGATGTACTGGATCCATGAAACCAGCTGTGACTGACAAAACTCCCAACAACTGTTTATTTGTTATCTGTTTATGTGATGGTAAAAGTTGCTGGTATATCAAGGATCGCTACTTAATTGTATCTGAATTATATGAAAATGATGTATTCACACCAGCTTCTTGGCAGATTTCTTAAAGTTTATGAACCAATGAAAACCATGGGACTGCTAGAAACGGGAAAGAAAACCAGTCACAGCATTTTAAAACCAATTCAGCTTGCGTGTCGCCATTATTAGCGAAAATTTCAAGTTAATAACATCATGACTAATAGACTTCCTTAACCGGTTACCTTTTCTGCAGTATACTTCCACAGAGCCAGACTGGCCTGAAGCGCCATGGACTGAGAGTTGGTAAACGAAGCAGGAGCAGGAATATTCAGGGTTGCAGCGAGGTCAGGGTTGGACAAAACGGGAACTGAGCCTACAGAGAAAATAACAAAACACAATTACACATCAAAGAAAATGCTTCTTTTTTTTTAAACTTGTATTTTTGAATGACAGATTTTCAACCTCACCTGGTAAAACAGGAGGAATAATTTGTGGTAGAGGTGTAACGGGATGGTTTTGTCTCAGCCTTTCTGTGTCTTGCAGATTATTTAACCGCATTCGCTCCTACAACAAGATGTTTAGGTACTGACACACAACTCCAACCTGAAGTGTAATGTACAGGATAGCGAGCTGACAGACACACACCTTTAGGATTCGTTGTTCCTGCTGCCTCAGATGCTCCGTTTGGGAATGAATATTCCTCAGTCGCGCCTCGTGCTCAGCCTGAACACGTCTGGCCTCCTGCAGCGCTCGCTCCCCCTCCTCGTACTTCTCTGCCGCAAGCTGTGATGAACACAGTGGGGTCAAAGGTCAGATACTACACACGGGAAACTCGGCTGCACGTAGGGGTCGAGTGCAGCGTAGGGGTGACGTTACCTTGCTGAAGGCCTCGACCTCCTGGGCTCGTGTTTTGAGTCTCAGGGCTGTGCTACTTATTCTCTCCTTCTCTCTGTCCAGCTCTTCTCTCAGCCTCTCCAGAGTCTCTCGCTCCTGCGCCACAGACATCTCCTTCTGTTTGAGCTCCGCCATCCGGAGCTTCAGGTCAGCTTGTTCCTGCAAAACAAACACAGATAATTCCTTTTTTTTTTCTGTGTGTGTGTACTCCTGCATCTACCGAGGAGCTTCATTTACTTGAGAAATATATTCAGATATATTTAGAGCTTGTAAAAAAAAAAACAGCCTTAAGCAACTACTGCTACTTTTTCCTGAATCAACTTTTAAAATAAGAGCGTAGCAAAACCAACTGGACGACACTTCTATTTTAACCAGTGTGAAGTTCACCTGTGCCAGGCTGATGATGGAGTCCTCCCTCTTCTCCAACAGACTGCTGACCTCGCGTTCGACCCTCTCATGCCTCTGCTTCTCCTGGGCGTGGAAGTGCGTCCACTCGGCTGTCAGCTTCCTCCTCTCATCTGCACAGTGCTGCATCACTGACTTCTGCTCCTCCAGTAAAGCACTCTTGACAGGGAGGCAGAGACAGGGAGGAGATGGAAGGGTGGAGGTGCATGGAATCTGTGCGATGCAGTGATGTGGACGTCGGTCAGCCTCACCTTGGCTCTTTCCAGCTCCTCTCTCTCCATGCTGATCTGCATGCTGAGGACGCGCCGCTCCTCCTCCAGGCCTCTCTGGGTGGACTCTGCTTTGGCCTGCTCTGCTGTCATCTTCCAGCGCTCCTGAAGCATACAAAAAAAAAAGAGCACAAACTGGCATCTGCAGTCTTTGAAGGAAAACCTGTCCGTTTGAATTTGAAGCGGTTTTATACACAGAACTGCGCTCAGGTTTGTGGCACTCGTAAAGCAAAGAAGCTTTCAAAAATACATAAGTAGGTCGTTCCAAGCGTCTTGGAGAACAGGCCACAGCTCTTCTGTGGATTTAAGTTATTACTGAAGATAGTTCTTTATGAGTCTGGCTGTACATTTTTGGTCATTGTCTTGCTGCTGAATGAATTGATGGTACTGTGTAATGGAGAATTTATCTCCCAAATGGAGCCCAAAACCTGCAAATAACCACCAACGTTCATTACTGTTGCTCGCAGACCCTCATCCTTGAATCACGGTCTGGCCCGGCAAACCAACTGCCTTCACTTAAAGCCAAATGTTACAGCTTGTTCTTCTGAATCATTTCAGGTGGCTAAAACTTTTACACAGCCCCGTATGCACATCTGAAGTTTTGCTGTTCCTGAACAGGTGCAGGTATTCTAAAAATAGCGTGTGCCCTTGGTCTGAGTTGTGCTCTCATGTCCTCACCTTCTCAAGCTGTCTCTGCTGCTCGTTGAGCTGAGTGTCCATCCTGGAAATAATTTCCTTGAGGTAAGCCCTCTCCTCTGCCATGGCTTTCTGCTGCTGGGCCAGGCGGTCCTGCATTACTGGAACGTACATTTACACAATGACCTTAACCTACTTGCACGTGCGAGACCACTTTGCTCTTAGACGACTTGTCGCTTGACCCATCTGAACAAAATGTGTGTGTGTGTGTGTGTGAGTGTGTGTGTGTGTGTGTGTGTGTGTGTGTGTGTGTGTGTGTGTGTTTGTGTGTGTGTCTGAAGTACTTCGAAGCTGCTCGTCTCTGTGCCGTGCCCCTTGCTCCAGATCGTGAGTGGTGTGTTCATGTGTGCTCTCCACCCGGGAGGAAATCTCTCCAAGCCGAGAGGAGAACTGCTCCATCTGCTCGATCACTCCTGTCAGAGACCTGGACAGAGACGGTGAAAGACGAGTGGATGTTAACAAATATCCTGACCAGGATATAATCAGTCAAATTTGTTTGTTTATGGAGAGGTAGCAATAAAAAAAAATTTAAAAATTGAATAAAAACGTCTGTAGTTGTTTGCTCCTGCTTCATATATCAAATAATTATCAGCAGTTTAAAGTAATATTTCACACAGACACAAAGAAGTGGTACATGACATGAAATGTATCATTATAAATGGGGCTGCTTGTTCTTTAGTCCTTTGATAATGACTCACCTGGTCTGAGACGTTGCGCTTGTAACAGCGTCGATCTCCTCGTCCTTCAGCTTCTTCAGTCTCTGGACCTGATCCTCGTGATCGCTCTTCATCTCCAAGATAGATTTTCTGAACAGCAAAGTAGGACAAATATGGGACAGTTATTCTCTATAAAAAGGAACTAATTCTGGGTCTTACGGACTTATTTTACCGAGTTATCTGGATAATTTACCTGAGAATATTCCATATTAAAGCAGTTTCTGTGTATTACTCAAGTTATTCATACAACTCAGACAAACTACCTACTAAATCACTGCACTGCATTATGTAATATACAGGTTAAGCTGAGCTGACTGGTCCAAACATGTTTAAACATTCTTTTGTTAAGTTTGACAAAAGAGTAGTTTTACTGACGGTGGGGTTGTGTATCACGGTGTCTACGGGATGATTCTACTTTGTTTCATTCTGTTTTTACTCTTTTGTACGAATGACAACTGTGGCACAAATCCTGTCACATCAAATTTGCAGATCTAATTGCTCGTGAAACTTTTCCCCAGATTTACCTCTGAAGATCTCGGAGTCTCTCCACCTCGCGGTCTCTGTCCTGCTGAGCTTGGGCCACTTTGCGCTGGTGCTGAGCCTGCAGCTCCGAGCGATCCTGCTCGGCCGATCGCGTCACCGACGCCAGACGCTCCATTAGTTCGTCACACTCGTGCCGGGCTCGTGTCTCCCTCTGAGCCGCCGAATCCTCCAGCAGCTTCACGCGAGTCCTGGAGACACGCCAGAAAGACTTACAGTATGTGTGGAGCATTATGAAATCAACATAAGCTGCGCCAGGTGCAGAGAATGATGCATGTTTAAACACGTATGCAGGGTGCTGCACATTTGCATTACGGAGTGAATGTGCGTGATGTCGTCGGTAACTACTTGTGTGTGTTCTCCATGAGTTCCAGATCCTGTTTATGCCGCTGCTGGATATTCTCGAGCATCATTTGGCTTTGGTCTCGCTCCAGCTGCAGCGTCTTCACCTGGATGATAACGCATGCAAGTGTTGGAGCATCTTACTATTACGCTCACAGTGTTTCTCCCTTTATCCCCAGCAGCAGCAGCACACACCTGTCCCTCCAACTGGATGACGCGGGCCTGTAGCGTGTGATCGTCTCCCGACTGTTGCTCTTTGTCTTTCAGTCTCTGCAGGACTCCTGCGTCACTAACGCCCCTCAGACCCAGCAGCTGAGTCTGCATCATCTTAAGAGTAAAGAGGACGCAACATCAAGAACAAACCAGGCGATGCATCTGATGAGTAAATCTGTGTAGAGGACATTAAGTAGGTCTCCAACCTGCTGTTGTAGTAGCAGCTGCTGCAGACTGTCTGCTGAAATCGCTGCCTGTTCAGGAGAAGAAGGAGATTTAAAAAGCCATTTTATCCGTTATTATCATGACATCTTTCATGCAGAAAGGTAACGATACCTGCTGCTGGACAACAGCTGATGTGTTCTGCATGTGGTTTTGCTGTGGAACTGCAGGAAAGAAAACAAACAGGAGTAAAAACAATTGCTCTGAGGTGCTCACGTTGGATATTACGGCGCTGGAAAGAAATGCTACTGTGTCTAAAAGTTATCTCCCTATGATTACCTACACCACATGGTGCCAGGAAGTATAGTAGACAAAGGGCTGGGCAACACCGGCTGCTGCAGGGCTTCTTCTGAAGCCTGACTTGGCTCCTTTAGCACCCCGGATCCCTTAGTGGAAGCAAAGTGGAGGGGTTTGGGCTGAGGCTGGGGGTGGGGGTGGGGGTGGCTAATGCTAGCAGCAGGGGCTAGCAAGGGAGCGGTAACTTGGACAGGACAATCTGAGGGACGAGGCGGACTAAGAGTTTGTCCAAAGTCTACTTCAGCATGGGAAGGGGTCGGTGAGGATGACGTTAAGGTGGAGGGGAGGGGATGCTGAGCTGTGGGTGTGTGATCATTAACTATCGAAGAGGATGGGAGTGAAGCTGAGGGGAAGGTATGAACGAGAGGAGGAGGAGGACACAATTTAGAAAAATACCAGTTTGTGATTCGTTAACATTTTAGAGCATGATGGGATACGAGGTTTTACATATGAGCATTGCAATCATGCTGTCTGATGACGGGTCTGAAGGAACGGCGGATCTTCACTTAGGGACATGGCTCTGAAAAATACGGTTGTTGTGAAATCTTATTGCATCATTTCTGTGTGACAGTGATTTACCTGGCTTGAGCCTCTCCTCTCTGACGGGGGTGGAATGAGCAGCAGGGCCGGGATGTCCGAGAAAAGTGTCACTGCACAAAATAAAAGGAACAATGTTTTCAAAATGTCGTCACTCGGATGGATTTAATGGATTCGTAAAACAGACCTCTCACCTGGTTTCCCTGAGAGAAGGAAGAGAGTCTTCTTTTCCACTGGGAGCTTCTCCAGTGACTTGTTTACTAAAACACAAGATCAGGTTACCTTTAATTACTGAGACACACATTTCTTCTGTCATTATATTGCCTCTGTAGTTGTGTGGCTTGCCCGTTACCCAACAATCGACTCGTTAACTCCTATTTCTCCCAGTCCTAAAGAGTCTTCCTGCTTGGAGGTTTTGGTCTCCATGTTTGATGCTGACAGAGCCTTCTTCCTACTCAGCGCTCCAGCTAACCAGTCATCCTCCTCTTCCTCTTTCCTCTGACCTTTGGAAATGTCTGACTTGGTTTGTTTGGTGATATTTGGGGCTGGTGCGCCTGCTGCTATTTTTACCACCGGTGTACCAGGGGTACCCGTCGAGGAGGGCCTTCTCTCCAGTGAAGGAGACGAGGGGGCCTTTGGAGATTCTGCTGAAGTCTTTGTCTCTTTGGCACCATCCTCGATATAGCTAGGCTGATCGTTGGTCTTGAGTCCGAGCCAGTCGGATGAGTTGCGGTGTCGACTCGAGGTGGGGGTGGCGGGTTGTGGTTTCATTTCTGGGGTAGAAGCGCTGACATCCTCAGTGGAAAATCTGACCACAGGAAGAAAAAGTTCAAAAAAGTCTATTCTTTGTGGTTCATAATGACGTTAAAGAAGCCTGCTGTCAAACACCAAGTCTGGACGCACCTGACAGACTGTCTGCGGGACTGACGGCCTTCAGGAGTGGACACCAGAGTGGGCTGATAGGACCCAAACGTGAGGTCATCGTCTAAAAGAGGCTCTGATAAAAGACAACGCTTCATTATTGTAACAGTACTTGCTCACAACTGCTCTACGCACAAGATCCTGGTGGTCTTTTACCTTTCCCAGTAGAGGTCCTGTCCCGTTTCTCTGGAGACTGAAGCCGGTCCTTCCTCTCACCCGTGGGTGGTAGCGTTGAAGGGAAACCTTCCAGAATCTCATCGATTCTAGTGCGAGCTCTGTGAGGGGCATCACTCCTGAGAGGGAATCGTAATATCGGAGAGAGCAGAAATAATGTTAGGACACGAAGGCAGAAACAGGCCAGTGGAGGCAAAGCAAATTACAGAAGAACGGATGCTGGTTTGTAAAACATTGCTGAGGTTTGTCTTTGTTTTTAGCTGCACGCCAAAGCCCAAAGCATTAACGCAGTAATTATTTATCATTTGAGCACTTTAAATAAGGACAACAATAAGAGTGAGGAAGAAAAAGTGAAACCAGAGCTGTTACCTTTCATTGGTCGACCACAGCGGAGTCTCTTTTTTCTTGGGATTGTTTTTATCACTGTCAAAGCCGAGTGCTTCCATCAGGTCATCCTTATCGTCATCAAAGGTAAACTCGGCTTTCTTTGCTGCCTTAGCTGATGAACATAGAATAAACACACACGTTCAGTGTTTGTTGACTACCTGTAAAAAAATAAAAAAAGAATCTTGGAAAGGTTTACTTGTTTCACTCTTCAGGATGGGAGACGCTGCAGGAGATTTTTCAGGTTTGATATGGCTAGATTTAGATCCAGGCTTGGTTTCATCTGGAAGCAAGTCATCCAGTAGATCTGCCAGGGGGTCGTCCAGATCTGCAGAGGAAATGAGATTGTTTACTCTTTATATATGTTTTTTGGACACCCAAGTGGAAAACAGTAATTGACGTCTCCCTTATTTTTAAAATATCAATAAAATAATATACACTTAACTGAGTGTATATATTCATGAACTGACTTTTTTTTTTTTTTTAATTGCCACCAGTTTATATCAATATGATAACTTGTAATAGTATTGTGTTGAACTCCAATAACTGGAGTCATTGAGAGGTGCGTTTTATACACTGCCCCCTTCATGTATGTAAATGTGGGTGAAATAAACATTAGAAACATCTTTGTATATAAAATCAGTGACCTCAACAAATATACGATTTCCTGTTTTGTATATTAGTGAGGAATATCCAACTATTGACACTTTTTAAAGTGTGCACCTCTCCAGTTCAAACTACACACAGACACCCACAGTCATCACTCAACTACTGCTGCAAGGCGAAACACATATATCCTGACTAATGTACCTTCAGAGTGAGGTGTCTGACCAAGACCTTCATCATCACCAACACTGTCTGAGTTAAAGCATCAGTTTGAGAAAAAAGAACGCAAAGCTATCAGTCAACAACACTTTTGCCCTCCTGTTTCGTTGCGTCGTTACGTTAAGCTCAGTCTCGGTCGTGAATGTGACGGAGAGGCTCGCTCACCAGAGAAGGTGAACTTCCTGTAGTTACGCGTTGTGGACGAAGGTGCGGAGTTTGGCTTCTTCCCTCCCCTGGTGGGTTCATCTGAGTGAAGAGGAGGCAGACGAAGTTTTCTCTGACTGCTGCTATTAACGTCAACTTCAAAGCTGCTAATAACGTGAAGCTAAATAATGAGGAGATAATGTGTGCAACAACACTGATTTACCTGCTCCCTCTGGTTTTGCGTTACTTTCTAACACAGCTGAGTCTTTCTTTGGCCCGTCATTACCAGGCGGCTTTGTTTGTGCAGGAGCTGATGAGGGCTTTCTCTTTGACGCAAGAAGGTCAGCAACCGCATCATCATCCATGTCCTGTCCGAGGTGGAGAATAAAGCAATCGGGGCTGTCAGTGAATGTAAGGCCGTGCGCAGACACGTTAAATGTGAACTTTAACTCTGCTGTTGCACGTGTGACAACGACCCACCGGCATGGTCTTCAGCATGTCATTAGGTTCAGCTGCTGAGACGTCAGAGTCCTTGAGCAGAGATGAAAATAATTAGACCAAAAAATAAATAAATAAAAGGCACGGTAATTGTGTTTTCATACGTACATCAGTGTGCACACCGTCCCTCTTCACCTCCTCTGCTAGCAAACTGAAGATGTTATCAGTGGCAGATGACCTGGAAAAACAAGCAAACAGGAAGGGTAAAAATTTGTAACCGAAAGTATGTATAACTCTTGCATTTTTCCAACTTACCGATTTAGTGGTCCGCTGCGAGGTGCTCTCCCCCTTACTGGGTGTTCTGGTGAACAAATTGTGAAAATGAAATATGAAAGCACACTTCTACATCAATGAGAGTGAAGATACTGCTGATCCTGATGTTAATAAAACTGCAGAGCAGTGCTCACTTACTTTTATCATCAAATAAACTGTCCAGCAGGTCGTCATCTCTGAATGAACCTGGGGAAAACCACAAAGGGATACACTTAACATCAGCTTCAAAATCTGTAACTTATTACACTTAACACTGCATTGCCCTCTATGGATAATATATGCTTCTTTTTACTTCACTTTATGACTCAACTCTTGTTGTATTTTCTAATTCTGGTTGTTTTGTTTTTTTGTAGCATTGCTGTTATGTAGTCCTCAGTTGTAAACTGTGTGCCTGTTTCTCTGCTACACTTGTTGACTGTGTCCATGTGACATTGTGTTATATTGTGTCTCCAGGTAGTGGGATCCTCCAGATGGTTCTGCTCTACAGACAGCTCGTAAAACTCAACGGAGACACACTGGATGAGGTACTGGTTGTAACAGAGTTATGTTATTTAATTATTTATTCATTTCTTGTTTAATTTTTTGTTATTTTTATACATCTTCTACCCTGTTCATTGCTGCTGAACTGATGAGCTGCCAACTCAATTTCGTAGTATTTTTTTTTAACAATGACAATAAACTGCCTTATGTACTTACAAAATAAGTGGAACTATAATCTGTGACACTTTGTGAGGAAAAAAACATGTAATTAAATAATAGTTACTATTAAAATGTTGGTAATAACAAAGGGGTTGAATATATTATTTTTTGTAAAATGGTTAGGCCCATATTTATAACATAATTGTTATTCTGCTGCTTTGCATCTTTTCTCCATGCAGGAATGCCTTCTGTCTCGATCTAGACAGGCTTCATTCATTTGACAGTGTGTCAAATGTTGAGCCTTGTTTTTGTTTGATAGAGAAATCAGTGTGCATTGCTCAAAGCAACCCACGCCAGGGCACTTGGCCGTGTCGTCAGATGAGGTGAAGAGATCTTCTTAAAAAGTCACTCAGGAGTCGTCGTCAAAATACTGTGAAGTGTACCTTGCCCTGTTGAGCATGGAGCTGACATGAATGTTGACTTGGTTTGAGGTTATGGGAACATTTTTCCTTTACTGCTGTCAGTTGTGAGTTGTTTTGATGGTATCACTTTAAAATCATGACATACAAATCTTAAATCAAGTTATTTGGAGAACATGTAATTACATTTTGACAGTAATCAGTGTTGTGGACTGTCGTGAGGTCTTCACTGCCAAGTTTACATTATATTTTTGCACATTTTCAGCTTCATTGCCCAGTTTATAACATCTGTAAGAAAATAAATCAAAACTTACTAAAATGTAACAAAATACATTACTTTGATAAAGTAATTAAAACAGTTGCATTACCTATAATATTTCAACAGGGTAACTAGTAATCAGCATCCTATGACATTTTAAAAGTAACCTTCCCGACACTGCTTACAATAGAAACAAACCTCACTCGATGGACAGTGAATTAACAGCTGAGATCAAACTTACTTTTAGAGGCTTTAGTCTTCGGCTTTGTTGCCTGTAAATAACAGTGAAAAATAACCAGTTATTTTTTTTTTTTTTACAAGTGAAACACTGCAAACTAAACTCGGGTCCACAGCAAAGGAAAAAAAAAAGCATTCGTTTACCCACGATGCGCGATAAATCATTAAAAAATAGCAGAGACCGGCTGCGGCTTCACTCACCATGATGAATCTCTGCTGATGAGACCGTTACAACACAAAGGCAGCTGGCCTGCTCACACGAGCGCAATCTGATGACGCATCTCCCGTCTCCCTTGGCAACCACTCTGTTTACACTAGTTAGCGTTCACGTTGAGGACACAACACGATCGTAGCCAGCAGGTTTGATCAAAAAAAAATGTTCGTAAATGGACATGCTTTCGTATAGCTAGCTCATGCAGGTCTTTAGCATTTTAAAGTCGCCCAATTGACACGAAGTAAATGAACGGCGACATGAATCACGTTCACGCCTGATATAAGCTGGCACGTCAGCCATGTTGCACACCGACGGTAACTCAGTCGTCTAGCTCATACTTAATGAGTACTAAGTAGAGCTAAACATCAAGTAAATAGAAAACCACGAGTTTCTACGTTCAGGCGACCCACTGCAGCAACACCGCAATCGTACCAACCGGCAAAACATACGTTTCCTGTTTACCGTTCGAGGTGCATTGTGGGTACAGTAGTTTTATTATACCCAATTTCGTGAAACGTGTTCCAGGAAATATGTGTTGATTTGGGTTGTGTTTAAAGTAGATCAAGTTGTTTGTTTTAAATGTCAGCGAATGTTTTACCTCCGTGCTGAGGTGTACTTTCTGAAATCTACCAAACTGATCTACCACCAGGTGGCATCAGAGGTTGGAAAATTAGTCAAGGCAAATTGGTTAAAAAATAAAGAAGAATTTCTTATCTGTAGCCTGCATTTCAGTCAGTAAGGTGCAAGTAAGCTTGATGCTGCGCTTTTTGTCAGCTATATAATAATTAGGAAAAACACCCTCCTGTTAGGGCAATTGGTTTGGGACACTATCCCTTGTCCTCCATCACCACAAAACAGACTTTTCAGGTGCTGTCAGAGTTGTGATTAAACATAGCCTACATTTTAATATCACTTGATTCCCTTTACATCCCCCAATTATTCCTTATGTCAAAATAGGAGTTTGTTCTACAACCATCAAGCAAAAAATAGCTTTAAAAAAAAAAAACATCTGGCCTTTAGCTACATGCAGAAATAGTTTTACCGCTCTTTAATGAAAGGGTATCATGCAGGAGGGTCACACCCACTTTACTACATGACAAAAACACATCACTAAACGACACACATACTTAACTACATAACACACACACTTTACTAAAAATAAAATGTCTCCCTACCTTAATCCTTACCCTCAGCACCAGTGGTGTGTTATGTAGTAGTCAGGGTGTCGTTACAAAGAGGTGTTTGGTTCCCATGTCATGACAAATTTGCACAGACAGCATTTTCCCTCTTGACTTATCCTGAGTGATTAAACATCACACTTCCAACATTTGTTAGATGAACATTCATTCAATAAATCATTTGTGGTAATTGTAATGTTAACTGAGTGTGCACGTCTTATTTCAGTCGATTATTTGTAATGCATGCCATGTGATCAGTTTACTTTGAAGGAGTTCTTCATTTTCTGTGATGTCAGCTTTTTTTTTTTTTAAATGCTACAACACTGACTACTTCAAACTTTGGGAGTCTGTGTTGGAGAGGAAAATAAATGATTCACTGACGTAAATATAAAGACACATTTTCAACTTTTTAATAAATCACAAGGGAACTACACACAGTTATTTTTAATACATGAGAGACAACCTTCATTGACATTCAGTAGCACACAGCGGGACACAAATGCACAAATGCCTTTCATTGCTTTACTCAGTCTGAGCTTCCTCTGTGAGAACAACATGAAGCTGTAAGGTTCACAGGATTGTCTTCCATGCCATATACAGTACAATAAATGCATGAGAGATGAATCAAAGCTCTCCCACCCCTCAAGCATACATTTAAAAGACATCCTTTGATTCATCAAAGCAAGAAAAACACAGAATCAAAGAGTATATTGTGGCATTTTCTTATGTGGAGGCACATTTATGTCACTTGAATCTTTCACAACGCAAGAATTTCAAACTTTGAACTCCAAAATTTGGTTCTACAACAAACAGCGCTGTCAAGAATCTTGTAAATTCAGCATTGGTCAGGTTTTTTTTACCCATGTGTCATTTCCTGTTCCAGCATTGAGAGCATCTGCTGGACAGACCAGTGGAAGCCATGATGAAACAGGCCTCACAGTTTTTTTTATTTTCCTCCTAGGATTCTTGGCATTTGCAGTGAAGTGCAGATGAATCAGAGTCAGATCATTGAGAGAAGACAAGATCACAAGAAGTCTCTGTAGTAGCCAGGAAATACGTCTTGACATCAGAGGCCACTGAAAAACAAAACAAAATAAATTAAGATTTGCTGCTTTTTGTGACAACTTGTGCTCTTGTTTCTGGTTTTGGTAAAACATAGCAAATGAAAAAGCACAGCTGAGGCTTACCAGACTTACAATAATGGACAGTCCATAGGAGGGAAGAGCACAAGAAAAGCAAAGGCTAGCATGTGAACCATGAATAATGTGGGGATAAAAGATAATGATCCCTAAAAGAACAATGGACCATGACTCAACTGACTACATGCCTAAGATAACACAGCAGAGGTCTGTGACCTGCATTAAACCATGCTCTGGTTGAGTACAAGGGTTAGGTCATTTATTAGGATCCTTTATATCTGCATTCAACAGTGGCTGCAGGGAGGTAATGTTTTCATAATAAACCTGCGAAGAGATGGATTGTTGTTCTGAATCATTTAGTATTAGCAGTGTAGCAGTGAATACTTAAAAGCCAAATGTGGGGCAGGGATCTATGCTCTTTGTGCATACTTGTAAGGATTATGAAACTGTTGGGTCTTCAGCATTCCTGCGCTTCTTTGAACACAAAAACAGGGTTTTCAGGGGGGTTTTCCGATGGGATTAGATATAGATGAAGGTCTTTAAAATGTCAGTCCTGGAATGTTGTATATGTATGAATATCTTGTTTTATCATTACTGAATTGATGTATCAGTGGGGAGTTGTGATTTGTGATGTTTTCTTCCTCTGCCATGACATGTTTAATGACTGCAGTTATCCTGACTGATTAAACAGCACAAATCCAACGTATGGCTGCTCAGTCATAAGTTAAAGCACATGTAAATTAATCCTGTGATAAAGTTACGTGAGTAGGCATATCTCATCTCAGTCAGGTTGTAAATTATTTTAAACATGACTTTGTAATGCATGAAACAGCCAAGAAAATGCCTTTTACGTATTCAGAAGTGATAATTAATTGTGAAGCAAAAGTGCAAATGTAGTTACATGATATGTATCAACAGAAATCAGAGAACCAACTGCAATAATTGCATTACATTGTGTCATAATACTTTGAAGGAGTTCCCTATTGCCACTTGGAATTTGAAGTGTAAATTGACATTGGACATTCTCTTTTGAGGTTGTAATAACAACACTGATCACTTCAAACTTTGGTCATCTGTGCTGGAGAGGGAAATGAAAGCTTCACTGATGTAAATATAGGAAAACATGTATACCTCTTTACTAAACACAGCTGAACAGCAGCGTTTTATCACCTAGCCATTTGTCAAACTTTGAAGTTATTCGTTTTGAAGCACATCCCATGACGCTGTAAATTGCAAAGTCATGAATGAAGTAGGAAAATAATGATTTAGAAAACATCACACCCGGGGCAGCTGAATACTCTTAACGTCCACAAAATGACTCAGCTAATGTGCAAAATAACAAATCAGAGGCCTGTGACCTGTATAAAATCTCCATGCAGTGGTTTATTACTTTATATTGACATCTTTACACCTGCATTAAACAGTGCAGCTGCAGGGAGGGAGTGTATTTATAATAACCCTCCAAAGAGATGATGGATTGTTGTTCTGCCTCTGAATCATTTAGTATTAGCAGTGTAGCAGTGAGTACTTAAAAGCCAAATGTGGGGCAGGCATCTTGGCTTTTCATGCATCTGTGCGTCTGCAACATGCTCCACTGCTCCACTTTCTCCCCCTTGTCTGGAGCCCCTTTTGTGACCCCACCCTAAACACACACAAATATTTTGAATTTGCACCAAAATCCAATATATATATATATACAGTGGTGTGGAAAAGTGTTTGCCCCCTTCCTGATTTCCAATTTTTTTGCATGTCTGTCACACTTAAATGTTTCAGATCATCAAACAAATTGAAATATTAGTTAAAGATAACACAAGTAAACACAAAATGCAGTTTTTAAATGAAGGTTTTTATTGTTAAGGGAGAAAAAAAATCCAAACCCACATGGCCCTGTGTGAAAAAGTGTTTGCCCCCTCCTGCTAAAACATAACTTAACTGTGGTTTATCACATCTGAGTTCAATTTCTCTAGCCACACCCAGGCCTGATTACTGCCACACCTGTTCTCAATCAAGAAATCACTTGGCCTGCCTGACAAAGTGAAGTAGATCAAAAGATCCTCAAAAGATAGACATCATGCCGAGATCCAAAGAAATTCAGGAACAAATGAGAAAGAAAGTAATTGAGATCTATCAGTCTGGAAAAGGTTATAAAGCCATTTCTAAAGCTTTGGGACTCCAGCGAACCACAGTGAGACTCATTATCCACAAATGGAGAAAACATAGAACAGTGGTGAACCTTCCCAGGAGTGGCCGGCCGACCAAAATTACCCCGAGAGAGCAGTGACAACTCATCCGAGAGGTCATAAAAGACCCCACAACAACATCCAAAGAACTGCAGGCCTCACTTGTCTCAGTTAAGGTCAGTGTTCATGACTCCACCATAAGAAAGAGACTGGGCTAAAATGGCTGCATGGCAGAATTCCAAGACGAAAACCACCGCTGAGCAAAAAGAACATTAAGGCTCGTCTCATTTTTGCCAGAAAACATCTTGATGATCCCCAAGACTTTTGGGAAAATACTCTGTGGACTGATGAGACAAAAGTTTAACTTTTTGGAAGGTGTGTGTCCCATTACATCTGGCGTAAAAGTAACACCGCATTTCAGAAAAAGAACATCATACCAACAGTAAAATATGGTGGTGATATTGTGATGGTCTGGGGCTGTTTTGCTGCTTCAGGACCTGGAAGACTTGCTGTGATAAATGGAACCATGAATTCTACCATCTACCAAAACATCCTGAAGGAGAATGTCCGGCCATCTGTTCGTAACCTCAAGCTGAAGCCAACTTGGGTTCTGCATCAGGACAATGATCCAAAACACACCAGCAAGTCCACCTCTGAATGGCTGAAGAAAAACAAAATGAAGACTTTGGAGTGGCCTAGTCAAAGTCCTGACCTGAATCCTATTGATATGCTGTGGCATGACCTTAAAAAGGAGGTTGGTGCTGGAAAACCCTCCAATGTGGCTGAATTACAACAACTCTGCAAAGATGAGTCGGCCAAAATTCCTCCACAGCGCTGTAAAAGACTCATTGCAAGTTATCGCAAACGCTTGATTGCAGTTGTTGCTGCTAAGGGTGGCCCAACCAGTTATTAGGTTTAGGGGGCAAACACTTTTTCACATAGGGCCATGTGGGTTTGGATTTTTTTTTCTCCCTTAATAATAAAAACCTTCATTTTAAAAACTGCATTTTGTGTTTACTTGTTAACTTTGACTAATATTTAAATTTGTTTGATGATCTGAAACATTTACTAAGTGTGACGAACATGTAAAAAAAATAAGAAATCAGGAAGGGGGCAAACACTTTTTCACACCACTGTATATATATATATATTTAATTTTTAATTATTATTATTATTATTATTTTTATTTATTTTTTACTTTCTTATGTGGAGTTTTAGTTCTGGATTAATTTGAGAACTGTTTGATAAATTTAACATGGAATTTTTTGGAGGAAATATCGCCAAACTGCTGCCACTAGACATGTATTGTTGAAGGTGAAGTGTCAGGTTAAAGTACAGTAATCTTTCATGGTAACTACAGCTCAGCCTGTATTAAGTTGTATAAACGTCTGCTGTAGCTGGCTCTGGAGGAGATTTATCAAGTCTAACATGATAACCCCAATGATGTGATCAGGGTTTTCTCTCCTTGGCTCAGTATCTGAATGACAACCATGTTCTACGATTCTGCACGATTTCCATCCAACCCCAATGCTCAGAGCTAATACATGAAGTAGTGTGTAATATATGCAGCAAGGTGGAAAGCGGGACATAGGTCAGACAGACATGCAAAAACATGTATCCCTTTCATTCATTTAAATGGAGCCACATTGGAAGCGGAAACCGAGGGTTTTTGGGCAAACAAGGTGGACCGGGGTCACCTTTTGCTGCACGCCACATCCTCCAGCAAAGCGCTATGTTGGCCAATCAGAGTGTTTACCTCACTACTGTTATGACGAAAGATAAAACAGCTGCCTTAGTGATAACTGATTAAACACAAGCCTATTCTCAGCCTGAGTTCCTGCCAAGTGTGAGAAGTTTTGGGGAGGTATATGTTACTGGTATGTAGACCAAACTTTGCGTTCCCTTGCAGATCTCCAAATACTTCTGATTCTTTTTGCATTGTGGACTGTCTGGGGTTGTAAAGGGTTATCTGAGCTTGGGCTTGGAGCCTCCCTGATGGTTTTTTGTTTTTATTTTTATTTTTTAACATAAAGGCTACATTACAAATTGAAAGTGATGAATTTGGGGAGCATGTATTATTTTTTACCAGGCCGGGAGGATCTAAAGGAAGGCGCTGAATGATGCATCATTAAAACTGTAAATGCCAAATGTTTTGAAATGAACAATGCTAAATCCCAAGAGTCTGGACATCTACTGTTTTTCACAATCTGTCTTCACATTTCTTTTGTGTGCTTTCACTGACTAAATTTATTTTAGTCTCCTTACCTTGTCCTGTTCACTGTTGTCATTTTGGTGTTTCTGTTGCTCCATTGCTCTTCATGTATGGCACGTCTTTCTCCGCATCTCCTCTCTGCCTGTGATGGGTGATAAAGAACATAATATATGATAAGAATTTAATATTGAATGCTATACCTTTATCTTTACGTAATCGTAAATGGTCAATAAAACGCCATCTTCAGGATGGAGGATGTAAACTCATTAAAATATAAAGCAGGTTTTTCTGTTTCTTCACTCTTAATTGTGTGAGCTGGATGGTGCCACGCTCCATGGTGCTGTAGCCACGGCATTGTTAGCTATTGCTGTGTGAATGGGTCAGGAGGGCCAGGGGGGGTTGAGGAGATTGCACTTTGAGTCAATTAGTAGCCATGAACCCGAGAGCTCTGATGTTTTCTCCTCCATTCATCTCTCCATTAAAAAAGCTGCAATACACTGTTGTTATGTATCTAACCACTTAATCCACACACAGTTGCTCAAGGCAAACCCAAAAATAAGCACAGGAGCAGTTTTAAATCAATGATGCAGATAAGTCTCTCCCTCTCTCACACTTTCTCCCACACATGTAACACATATGCACTTTTTTTGTGTCATTGTGTATGTGTGTGCTCATAATTTTGTATAGGTGGAAGTATTTTACATAATTTGCTTTTATGAAGTATTACTGCTCTTAAAGCTAATGATGTTAAATTTGTCATTTTGTTCAGGTATTGTCTGAATCTAAATCCAAAAACAGAACATTGATAAGAAGCAGGAGGAGTCGGAACACATCACAAGAGATCACTCTGCATTGGTGCCAAAAATCAAAAAATGCCCAAGGTTTGTACTCACGGTCTGATTTTGTTGGAGAACCTCTGCCGCAGTATGAGAGCGATGGTGGTGAGGACCATCATAGTTGTACACATGGTTCTACCCCAAGGATCTCTTGCTTCGGGCCAGCTGGTGTTTTTTTTAGAGCCCTGGAACTTCTTCCCCCATTGGAAAGGCTGGACTGGTAAAAGGCAGAGTTTGTGGTGTAACAATCTGACTATTCCTGCCTTTCCGCTTGGCTCCCTCCCATGATTGGGGAGATTAGCACAGAGGATTATCTAGGATCAAGGAGGGGGGGTGAGATCTGGCTGGCAAAACTGGGAGGCAAACAGAGCATGCTGTGTGCTGCTATTCTGAAAACAACCCACCTCAACACCACATTGTTAGCACAGCAAGCCAAATCAACTGCTAGATTGTACTTTTTTGTTAAGAAAGGGAAGCATTTCATGGGCAGGCCTATGACAGCTTCACAGGGTTTAGAGAATAAAATGTGTCAGTTCAATTACTGTATGTCTGGATTTTCCTGATTCCCTGATGTTGTGCTCAAACTTGGATCTACGTTGGCTATCAAAGGGCTAAATATACCAGACCCTCTAATGACATCCCTGCAGGTCAAGTGCAGTGTTCCTACAATATATCATGAAAAGAGAGAGGATAGTGAGATAAATGGGGGTATAAATAGGGACCGTCAGCAGCTAAACCACTTATACGTATCACTGTTGACTCAAGCACATAATAAGGCAGCAGTAGGCCAAGAAGGAGAAAAGGCGTAATATTGTTGACTTGTCAGTGAGCAGAAACACAGGAGAGTCAGATTAGAGCAGAAATAAAGTTCAAAGAATGCAAACCTTTGTTGAGACATTAGAGGGTTTTCTTTTGTATTTTTATTTCAAAGTTTAGTCAATGACAGATACAAATGTGAGTCATAATTAAAAACGATGTACAATCGTTACGATTAACTGTTAAAAATGTAAAAATGTCTTTGTATTCATATCTAATAAAGTGGACACGAGTGGATACAGACTGATACATATCTGAAAAACATCATTATGTTTAAGAAAGAATGGTGTTTACATTATAATTTGTAGATATACACATTCGGTAGAAGGCACATCCAACTCAAATGTGACCTCTCGTCCACTGTTGGCTCTATGGTTGCATTTTCTTTATCATTGCCGTCTCCTTTAAATGGGTTACAAACGTAAGGAGAGCAGCTTTAAGTATTTTCCTTCCTTCCTTCCTTCCTTCTTTCCTCTCTCTCTCTCTCTCTCTCTCTCTCTCTCTCTCTCTCTCTCTCTCTCTCTCTCTCTCGCTGTCTCTCTCTCACACACACATACTCACACACACACACACACACACACACACACACACACACACACACACACACACACACACACACACACACACACACACACACACACACACACACACATGCATACCCACTGCTAGCCACAACAGAGGCAGAGTACATGTTCTTATTGTTGTTGTTTATATTAGAGTATGTTCCACAGCCCATGATTATTTTAGACTACATCAAACTGTAAACCCGGATTACAATCAACTGATTCTTGACTCATGAGGCATCAGGCCAAAAGTTAGAAGGATCCCCGTGTGCGCGATCCAAGTCTAAAAATTTTATCCCGTTGAGGTCGAGAGCTTCGTCCAGCCAACTTCCTCGTAGACCGCTGAGATGCTGCAGCAGACCGTTGCTAAGAACTTGGTCCACGCTGTGGCCACCTCCGGCGTGACAACCTTTGGAAACTCTTCTCCCAGGACTTCCAGGATCACACCGCTCAGAATCTGAGCAAGACACAAACAAATCTACCTCAGTTTTCTAATTTGAGCCTTTAGGGGTTTACATCCATATCCAAAGCAATCATTTAATTCTAGAGTTCAAACATTTAACTCTTATTGATATGATGGTCCATACAGCCTTAAAGCAACTGCATTGATCCTAACAAATGCACATTTCCTGACAAGCTTGATCCTGACTTTCTCAAGTTGGATGTAGACTTCATAGCAGAAACTATGACTTATTTTTAATCTTATACCCTTTCCAACAATCAGAATTGTAATATCTGCAAATCTGCCTTTGTTCTTCTTTTGCTGAAATGAGGGGATCCCTGAGTTGCAGTCAAACCTCCAAATTAGCTAAAGTTTATCAGTGAACAATGTTTTTGACACCAGTAGTATTTGTTCTATCTCAGCAGCAGGCAGGCTTCAAATTTCTCAGCTTGTACACAGTTTGCTTCCTCTTCCTCCCTTCCTGTATCAAAAGGCATCCCTCACGGATCCATACTAGGAACACTGTGGTTCTCCGTAAACAATCTTATCAACAATTTGTCAAATGCCACGTTCCATTTTCATCATTCAGTCTGCCTCTATGTTTTTCAGTTTAAGTCAACAAGAGGTCGTGCGATCTTTAAATGACAAAGAGTTATCATCTAACGCTTCAAAGATCTCAGCTGCTCAAGGGCTTAACAGTGTTTTTTCATGTATTAGTTATCTATTTATGTATTCATGTATTGTTATTGATACAAATCTATGATTGAATTCACATTGAAAACTTTCCAGACAGTAACTTAAATTAAAGTGGCATTTTTATGAATATATCCTACAAATCCTGTTTTATTAGTCCATGTGGTGGCGGGGTGTGGTTAGCTCAGCTGCAGGGGGTACAGAGTGGGAGGAGTGGTTCAGGGAACGATGCCGGGAAGGCGTAATGAGCACAGCTGTGCCAAATGTGGACTGACGAGTGCTCCCCTATAAAGTGAGCAGGGAGAAGGAAGCTGGGAGGAAAGCGTTGGCACAGAGACATTGGTGTGTGGTCGGGGCGAATAAATGCATTTACACCCGAACGTGTGACTGAGCGAGTCATCTGTGTCCAGGAGAAACCCCGGTAGCACCAACCTTGCTACAGTCCAAACAGCTGTGTTGGTTAACTACTGTGTTGGCAGCACTTTCTGTTCACAAGTTTACAAGAATTGACTGCACAGTGGCCTACATAGTTCAACATATAAAATATTTTTTTTAATCTCAAAATACAGTCTCATTTGTTTTTTCAATAGTTAATTTCACTTCTAAGGACAAAAGAATTTGATCTTAGAAATTTGTTGGGACCTTCTCATAATCATTTCATTAACACAGTATTATTGTGTACAATGATTGTGTTTTGTGTTGTTGCTCATCTGACATACAGCATGTCTCAGCTTTTCTCATGTTTTAACTGAACTGTTTGGCTCTATTGATAGTGAGCTGTAAACCTAGATCAAGGAAACTTGTGGGAGTCTCGCTCTTTCTGTACATAACTCTAAGTAGTTTTTTTTTTTATTATGTAGGATGTTTACACTGAAAAGGTGTCAAATTAACTATATGCAAACCAGACAATGTGCATATATGGTAGATCTTTGAGTGTTCTTTTAATGGATCAATGGGAAACGGGGGCTCACATGAAAATAAACTATTGGGTGATGGTGTGTATTTGTAAAGCGTGCTGTGACATTTCAAGCTTACAGATTGATTGATGTTTGACATTGACATACGCGTCATTTTCTGCGATCATTTGGATTAATTTGTATACTAACAGGTAAAACAGTAGACTATGATGATGAGAATGTGGTATACAGTATAGAATTAGTATTTGTGGTATGGATTTGAGACACAACTTGTTTTTCAGTTTTGTCTTTTTGCCTCTCAGAGTCTAGTTGGCAAAAATCCTTTAAAGCAGCTTTAACTGTTTTTCACTGAAATTTCTTATCTATACATCTCTCTATATATGGTCCATTGTCATATCACAAGCATCCCAATCTTTTAAAGCATGTGTCACTTTGTTTTGTTTTCACTAACACTTTACCTTGAAGTACACAGGCTCCACCTTGTGTCGGAGAGCGTGGGCCTTACCCACCAGCTTCAGCACTGATGCCATCTTGTCTGAGTTGTCCAGACTCTCCACCAGTGTGTTGATAGCATTCATTACCCGATGAGCATGTTTCTTCAGTTGGGAACTCTGCTCTATCTCCTCTGGGTCCTCAATGTCCTTGAACTGGCTGAAGTACTGCTTAGATGAGGGGAAGTTGACAAACAGCCTGCGAAGGAGGAGGGTTAGAGAGTTTAACGAGAGATATGTTGTGTACGATGTGCAGCTGCCGAATCTGCACTATTCTCATCATCCTTTAAGCCTGCACCAGCTTGATCTTACAAACCCACGTTCATTTTTCAAGCTGGCAAGATACCATGAGTAAACACTTGCTCTCACATGGGAGTGCTGCATGCTTTCCCTATAAATGTTTGCTTTTACCAGTTACTGTGTGCTATGGATCTCATATATTTGAAAAGAATTTAGAAAAGTAGGAAAAGCGGCTGAGAAATCGTCACGGAAAATGTCTGAATGAGAGAATTCCTTACAGAGGTAAAGTTTTAGATATACTAAACAATAGCTATTGAATATAATACAGCATAGTAGGCCAAAAAGAAAGTACAATTTTTCCTTTATTTAACAAGTTAATACACAAAAGATTTCTTTCTCTCAACTTTTGTACACAAATGTATTAAAATCTGTGTTAGTGAGCACTTTACCTTTCCAAGTTAATCCATCTACCTGGCAGGTGTGGTATAGCATATATCAAGTTCCTGATTAAAGAGCATGATTATTGCACAGGTGTGCCTTGGACAGGTCACAATAAAAGGCCTCTCTAAAATATGAAGTTTCATCATTAATTATTTTTTACAGTAAACACAGTTTATCATATATTTTTTTCTATGTTTCATGTATTTTGGTACCTATGTCGATCCAGGGCAACCCAAACAGGCTCAACTGGGGACATGACTGGTGACTATGCAGGCCTTCCAAGAACTCTGATGTCTTCACCTTCCAAGAATTCAGTATAGATCATTGCAACATCCTTGCAATGTTCATTATCATGCTGCAATATGTCAGAGGATGTATGGGCAGATTAATGGAGCTCAGGATCTTGTCACAAATTATCTGTGTATTCAAATTGACATCAATAAAATGCACCTGTGGTTCGCTGTCCATAGCAAATGTCTTCCCCTAACATAACCCTACCTGCCACCATGTGCCACTGTTCACAACGTTCACATGAGGAAACTGTTCGACCACATGATGCCATACGCTCTGTCTGCCATCTGCCCGGTACGGAGTAAACCAGGATTAATCTGCTAAGAGAACACTTCTCCAGAGTGCAAGAGGCCATCCGAGGTGAGATTTTGCCCATTCATGTTAGCTATGACACTGAACTGCTGTCAGCTCAAGACAGCAGTTAGTACTCAGATGAACTTCCCTGAGAGGGTTTCTGAAGAAATTGTTTGGTTGCACAAATAAACTGTTGAATCAGCTATCTGTGTGGTTTCTGTCAGACAATCGGAGACGAGATGTGGCCTGGCTGGTGTGGTTACATGTGGTCTGCAGCTGTGTGGCCGATTGGACATACTGCTAAATTTTCAGAAACAACATTGGAGACGGCTCATGGTGGTGAAATGAACATTCAGTTTCTGGGCAACCGCTCCGGTGGACATTCCTGCAGTCAGCATGCCAACTGCCTGCTCTTTTAAAACCTGTGACATTGGTGGCATTGTGTTGGATGATAAATCTACACATTTTAGAGTGACCTTTTATGCTGACCAGTCCAAGCCACACCTGTGCAATAAGCATGCTGTTCACCAATATTTATTTTGCTTACTTTAGTTTCTGTCATGGCTTAACGACCTGACAACCCTGCATAGTTTCTATAAAAGGGGAAAAGTGTTAATTAGAGAGGTAAACAATTTAATGTCACTGCTCACTAAGGCTATGATGGGCACACTTGATGTCTTCTTTGACTTAATATTTGACTTTGCAATTATAATTACTGCAAAGACAGCTAATGTTTCATGTTTCTGTTTGCATAAATATGATATTGTTCCCATTTAAATTCAAGTTCGAGGTCTCGATTTGAATGTCTGTTTGTACATCCTGACTCACACTGTGCTCTTTCAGATGTTTTCTTTGTCTTTATAGCCGCTTGACCCTGAGAGGTATCATGGGAAATTATCAGAGAGGAACCTAAAAACCCACCCCCTCCCACAGTCTGGGAAGAGGGCCAATGCATCTGGTTGCTGTTTTATTTGAAGCAGATGGCTAGATGTAAGTTTTACTTGTCAATTTAAATGTCTGAAAAGGGCAGAGGTTAGAAGGTGCTGTATTAGTTTTCCAGCTTTGGGAGGCCCTGCTAGGAATATTTTTGCTCTTCTTGCAGCGGGCCGCTGCAAAAAAATTCCTAGTTTCACTACAAACTAATGAGGAACTGTGGTGTTTAATCTTTCTGTCTTGTCCTGACCTGTGGTTGCATATAAATAGCCTCATTAGTATTTTATATGGTCATTGGACTCTTAATCCTTTCTTATCTTATTTGAAGAATAACCAAAGAGCTTAATTCAGAAAAAGTTTCTAATTTCAGAAACAGAGCACCATGATTTTCTACTTTGGATGTTATCTGTTACCCTATAAAAAGAGAGTTAGTTTGAAGGATTAGCAATAGTGTTTAGGTTCAACACAGTGATAGGCTCTATTCCGACTGGCAAAAGAAGAATTTCTCAGGGTCACCCTTATCAATCAGTCCTCATTCCTCAAATTCCTGAAGGTTGCGGGGTCTTTGTGATGGATTGTAAATCAGAATATAAGCTGTAAATTGAGTTAATGCTTTCCTCCCTCTCAGCTTTTACCTCCTGCAATCAGAGAGGATTATGAAGGCATGCTGTGTCATGCAGTGCATTTTGTCACGCATAAAAGCCTGTCAAAGCCTTCACACCTTTTCCAAATCCCTACAGATGGTTGGATTTTTCAACATTTTCTTTTCTTGGAAATCACTGTAACTGTTTAAGGAAGACAGTCACTGTAACAACAGCAGGAATAATCCAACAGGTCTGAAAAGTAATTATATATAGTGAATGTTTAACTGATTGATTTAAGACTAGAAATTTGAAACACCTGTCGAACCTGTAACAGAGAACGCTGCCATCACTTGTTTTCAGAGAAAAAGGTGTGTTATGGAATCACGATGCGGTAGGTTGCCTGGCTCTCTATGCTGGCATTCAAAACATGACCTGCTCTTTAAGGGAGGGAGCCCTAAGAGAGCCAAATATGTCAGAATGATGGATTGCAATATTTATCTTTTGCGTCTACAACTTTAAATTAGTATCAAGAAAAATTGTGAGGTGAGAATTTCGCATATGAACTGTTTTCTGACTGGAAACTTGTAAAGTCAATTAGATTATTAAAGTTTAGCGATGCTACATTCTGAGCGAAGAAGTTCCAACAATGGACTTCATTCAGACAGATCTCTTTGCAGGTTATTGGTAAAAACAGGTTGTCTGTGACAGAAAAGCATCAGCAGGCTTTCTGGCAGTATAGCAGGTGCACTAATATCACTGAGGTGAAAAGAGGCAAAAGGCAAATTTGACCCAAAAGGTGTGAACGAAATAAAGTTGCAGAGATGAGAATCTAAAGACAAATTAAAAACTTTTTTTTTTCTTTGAACTCAATTCAGTGAGGTATGTTTGTGTGTATGTATGTGTGTGCATATATATATGTCCATATCCGTTCATGTATCTAGCCCATCTAGCCTCTATGTATTTATGTGTAAAAGTGTGTATGCATATATGCATTTAATATTAGTTGTTCTAGCCATTAATTTTTTAAATTTATTTATGTATTCATGCATTTACCTCCATATCAGTACAATCTGTGTTAACCTATGAACTTCTAAACCTTTCTTCGATTATTAACTTTACACATTCACCTCTAAATTTATGATGTGATTTCCAGCTCTTTTTCCTTCTGTGTATCCCTTATTAAAATCCCTCCCAGACCAAATACAATCTTATTGCCAAATTGCAGAAATTGTTTCTTGTTGTTTTTTCTTTTGTGCTCAGCTCTGATATATTTGTTTTTTGATGAATATTAACAAAAGAAAATTGGAATATGCTTCTGAAATGCTACTGAACAGTAGAGTGTGTTAATGGTTAAACAACCATAATAAAGTTTATTGGTGATAAATACCAAAATAGCTCAAATACCGCACATTCCCCTTTGAGACAGCATTTGTCACTTTGATCATCTCTCTCTCTCATTAATATTATTATTATTGTTTGTTTGTTTGTTTGTTTGAATTAGATGAATATCTTTGCAACTCTGTGCTCAAGCTGCATATAAAACGTCAAACATGTAGACAAGAAAGTAAACTACAGAGAGAAATACCTGACTAGTATGGCCGCCCCAACATCATCACATTTCTGGAAGACTTTTGCCCAGGAGTCTTTGATTACCACCCTCTCCTTGTCAGTCAGTGGGGTTGGTCGCTCCAGGTTGTCCACCTCTCCCTCTCTCTGCATCCTCTCCATCTGGAAACACAGTGTGTAGTGAGCTGAGCACATGCAGAAGGCAGGGCTGATGAGAGTACCCCTCCCCCAAAATACACACAATTTCTACCTTTTTTCTTGTTTGTGTCTTTATTCCTGTTGAGGGAGGAAAAAAGATGTTGTTTCCCTGTCCACCTTTTTTCCCAGTGAGAATCTTTGCTCTCTACCTCTGAATCTGTGCTGAGCGAGAGTGTGAGTGAAGAACAGGCTGAAAAAGCACAAGAAACACACGCAGAGAAAGAGGAGGAGCCTCTGTACCCTCTCTTTTACACTCTGCATTCCTCCTTCCCTCCTTCCCTCTCTCCCTTTTTCTCCCTCTACCCACCTCACCTTTGTAGGTGGTCTTTGATGAAAACGTGATGAGATGGGAAACAAATCCTTAATAAGAGAGTCAGACGTGTGATGCAATGCAATATTATGGTGCTAAAATAAGACACCCTGACCTTTTCCACACTATCCAGGAGATTGACCTGTAATGATATTGAATTTCTCACAAAGCCCTGCCGACGTAAATGTAAAAACAGTTTGCTAACTGAGAATTAAACAGTATGACATCCATCAGAAATAGGGCAGACGTCTTTTCACTTTGCTTTGTTCTGTGCAAGACACTAATCATACCAGCATGTTTTGAGTCCATTTCACATGGCTTTACTCTTACCATTAAACAGTATGGCCACACCCTTAAGAGACCCACACATGTCTCATACATTACTGTTCACTGCACAGTTTTAATAAAAACCATACATTTTCCAGCATTATCAATGGGAAGACATACCTTACTTGTGTTGTATACCAGCATGTTTTGAGTCCATTTTACATAGCTTTACTCTTACCATTAAACAGTATGGCCACACCCTTAAGAGACCCACACATGTCTCATACATTACTGTTCACTGCACAGTTTTAATAAAAACCATACATTTTCCAGCATTATCAATGGGAAGACATACCTTACTTGTGTTGTATACCAGCATGTTTTGAGTCCATTTTACATAGCTTTACTCTTACCATTAAACAGTATGGCCACACCCTTAAGAGACCCACGTCTCACACATTCCTGTTCACCGCACAGTTCTAATAAAAACCATACATTTTCCACCACACATCTCACACATTCCTGTTCACCGCACAGTTCTAATAAAAACCATACATTTTCCAGCATTATCAGTGGGAAGACATACCTTACTTGTGTTGTATACCAACATGTTTTGAGTCCATTTTACATTGCTTTACTCTTTCCATTGAACAGTATGTCCACCCCCTTAAGAGACCCACACATGTCTCACACATTCCTGTTCACCGCACAGTTTTAATAAAAACCATACATTTTCCAGCATTATCAGGGGGGGAGGCATACCTTACTTGTGTCGTATACCAGCATGTTTTGAGTCCATTTCACATGGCTTTACTCTTACCATTAAACAGTATATCCACCCCCTTAAGAGACCCACACATTCCTGTTCACTGCACAGTTTTAATAAAAAACATACATTTTCCAGCATTATCAGGGGGGAAGACATACCTTACTTGTGTGGTCAGCTTGAAAAACTTCGGAATGTTCTTATTCTACTCCATAAAGGGCTCTATGAACAGAATCCATTTACCCGTAGTCTAACTGTTGAAGGAGACCAAGTAAAAATACATCAGATATTATAACAGAGGCTAAGACCGAGGTGATATTAACTGTGTTCCTGGGGAGGTGTAATGTACAGCCCCGTGTTAAACATTGACAGAGTCTTTGATAGTGTGCCATTAGCGATCAAGAAAAAAAACTGGGCTGAAGGTAGACACATGTTGTATTTCCGGGATTGCTGTGGCCTAAAAGTAACCTTTCAAAACGGATGTGTAATAGCCCATTATCAGCTAATTACAATAGGAAATAATATAATGTTGTAATAAGATCAGGCTACTCCCAATAAAATACAATGAGTTTGTCAATAATCAGTTTATGAATCTCATTATAGCAGGCTTAATATGTCCATCGAACCAGTTTGTCTGGGATCAGTTTGTTCCTGTCAGAACTGTGCATGAACAGACCAATGAATTTAGATCAGTGTGCTCTACTTTTACTCTACTGGTTTATATTTCTACAGAGGAACCCACATGTTTTTTTGTAAATCCTTTGTGATCACTTGTGCCTGTGCAAGTGTACACACGATAGGAATCTAATAGAGTAGACTGTAGTTCATGAGTAATGTAATACCTTTAGCCAACTCTCCTCAGGAAAACAAGGATCTCATTGAATCATTGTGTTACATTCAAAGACATTACTCTTCAGTAGAAGCAGAGCTAATGAGTAATGCCATCTGGTGGACAGTTGGGGTAATACTGCTTCATAGGTCCTTTCGAACACTATTTTGAGATGAATGAAATTTGTTCTACTTTTATTATTATTTGTAGAAGTCGATCATTAACTGTGCATGTTAGCTTATCTGTCAGATACTGAGGGTAAATAATAGGTACACAATACAAAAGGCTTTTGGTTTAATCAGGAAACCTTAAAAAAAAACATTTTGCCACAGTTTTTCTCCTCCAAGCACCATGAGTCTGACTAACAATCCCAATATCTGGATTTAATACATGACAATATGATGGTTGTTAAACCTGTCATACAGTTATTCAAAATGACAGAAGCCTGCGTGTGTAAATACATTTACATCATGTCTCATAACCCCCCGCCCAAAAATAAAAAAAATCCCGACATTTTTGCAACTCAATTTTAAGCTTTTGTGGGCCTCTTAAACTTTTACTGGCAAAACTGTGTAGCAAAGGTATATTTGGATTGAAAATATTCAGGAATATATTCATATTCATTCTCACTTGATAAATAATCCAAAATTAACAGCGATAATGGTGGATTGGACAAAGTGCATGCAGTAAAGTAAAAGCTGGTTAGAGTTGACCCAAGTAATTCCATGTATGCGCTTTATACAACCATCTTATGGCATTCAGAGACAAATATTGAACTTTATAGCTTATTTTAAGGCTGTAGTGACAAGTTAGGCCGACTTGGAAAATCCATCATTAACTAACTGCGTATATAAAAAAAAATAGTCCCACCTTTACCAGCTGCTTTGCATAAACACTTTTAGTAAAAACAAAACAAACTCTACGATAATATTATTCTATACTCCATGTCTATATAGAATTTTGATATGCTATTGCGTTACTTTGACAAAATCGCCACATGGCACTAATCAACTATATATTATGATCCGCTATCCGCCGTTGGCAAAATTGACCCAAGGGACGTGCCGTAGTTCTCATTGTGTGGACAGTTGTTGGGCTACAGCGCTACCTGAGAGACAGGTGCAGTCGTTTGTCCGTGAAACCCCACAGTTTATTAGCCAGATGAAATTCATTTATATTTACTTTGTAGGGATGGTTTAGCCAAGTTTTTTTTTTTTTTTTTTTTTTTTTTTTTTTTGTCGCGCACTGACGTTTATTTCGTGTAAATTAGCTCACGTAGCGGCAGGCTAGTTTGCGGCAGCTAGCTAGCTTGGTAAGCTAACTATAACGTCATTAGGAAAAACAAAAAAAAACAAAAACAAATCGCAACAGACGCGGCGGTCGGTCGAAACGAGGACTGTCTGACATTAAACATCCAACAAAATACTAGAATGAATGTCGCTAAAAGTGGCTATCGGGTCTTTTCCGCGAACTCTTCCGCAGCATGCACTGAATTGGCCAAGAAGATCACGGAGTAAGTGTCGTACTTTAAACCTTCGTGTTAATGTTTAACCTGATGTCGATGTGTCCTCTCTTACCTGAGGCCGAGGACGGAGGCGTGTTAGTTTGGGGAATAACATCTAACTGTAGTCGCCAGTTGTGTGTGTGTTTTTTTTTTTAATGAACTCACTCTGATGCATGAAATATAAACATGTGACTTTTGACCGCCAACACTTTGAGTGCTTCAGAAACGGATTTCAGGTCGTTGGTGAGTGAATGACGTGATTTAAACCGCGGTGGTTTCACACGGAAACAAGGCCGATGATCGGTGGATCTCAACAACAACAACAACAACAAAAAGGGCACGATATGGCTGCAATGTTGTGCTCCTGTTTTTTTGTGTGTTTTTTTACAGGCGGCTGGGAGTTGAACTGGGGAAGTCTGTGGTCTTTCAAGAATCTAACAGAGGTGAGGAGGGTTTCACCACTTTGTTGGAGATCTTCTCCTCGGTGAACACCAAGACGTTTCTCCGTCTCCCGCTGGAATAAGAATCTTCTGACGTGTTGGCTGCCGATCTGATTCACATCTAGTTTTCAGTGGCTGTGTTGTTTGTGTACTCAGAAAGGTAAAGAGCATTTGTACTTCATGCAGGATGATCTCCCCCCCCTTAAACAGAGTTCATATTTTAATTGTCTTCGGATGCGTAGATGTGACCTTTTTTTTTCTTTTCCAGTTCTATTCTCTACTCGTACAGTTTGTTTTTTAGGGACCAAGTATTTATTGCCAGTCGGTGGTCATTGATGACTAAATGAATGTGACAGATGGGGAGTTTTTGTGATGACTTTTACAGAAACTACATTTCATGTGGATTAATGATGTCATGGCTTTTATTGTCTTTGTTCAGAGACTAGAGTGGATGTTAAAGAATCTGTCCGTGGACAAACTATCTTCATCATCCAGACCATACCAAGGTGAGCGTGTCATTGCCACTGCAGCAGGATTACGGTGGATCATCCTTCACCAACATTCAACTGATTTACTTTTACTTTCCACGTCTCCGCTGCAACCAGGGATGTCAACACGGCCATCATGGAGCTGCTTGTCATGGCTTATGCCCTCAAGACCTCTTGTGCAAAGAACATCATTGGAGTTATTCCTTACTTCCCCTACAGCAAGCAGTGCAAGATGAGGAAGAGGGGCTCGATAGTGTGCAAGTTGTTAGCGTCAATGTTAGCTAAAGCAGGTGAAGACAACAAAACAAATCTCAAGCTGTGATTTATTAAAAGTGTCTTTATTTGAGTTTAATTTGTACCCGTCTTTTTATTCGGAAGGATTAACGCACATCATCACCATGGACCTGCATCAGAAGGAGATCCAGGGCTTCTTCAGCTTTCCAGTCGATAACTTGCGTGCCTCCCCTTTCTTGATTCAATACATCCAGGAAGAGGTGACAATCCTGTTTGATGTCTGCTTTATGTATCTAAGTATAAGTGGTAATAAATCCATATATATTAAATATGTTGTGTATATCTGATTGAAAACATTCACATCTGTTTTTCCTTCATTCTGTCAGATTCCTGATTACAGAAACGCCATCATTGTGGCAAAGTCCCCTGCTGCAGCCAAAAGGTAACTGATGATGGAAAACAACCAAAACTCATGTACTTCACCTGTGATAATGGGCCTGCATTTTTATGATAAAATGAGATTTTGATGGTCTTGAACGAACATTATATTATGCCAGAACTCAGAATTCAAGCAACGAACCGAACGAAATATGTGCATAGAAAGTAACTGATGAAAGTAAAATGATAAAGTGTCGGCGCTCCATTTCACCGCTGCATTCGGACTTTTTATTTATTTTTTATTTTTTACAGAGCTCAGTCCTACGCGGAGCGGCTGCGTCTGGGTCTGGCTGTGATTCACGGCGAGGCTCAGTGTTCAGAGTCGGACATGGCTGACGGAAGACACTCCCCACCATGCGTACGCAACACCAGCGGACACACAGGGCTGGAGCTCCCTTGTAAGAACACCCATCTTTTCAAAGAAGTTTACTTCTTTAAACTTTTCTCTAAAACTTGATGCGTTTTAGTTATACAGATAATACGTCACTGTGTCTTATTTTGTACAGGTAGATTCCTTTTTATTGATCACACCATGGCTTTTTTTTTTTTTATTCAGCCAGAAATGTATTATAAGTTAAACTCTTCGGCGCTTAAAAATGTAATAAGTCACTTCACTGTATTCATAAGTTCACAGACCTTTTTCACAGCTGACATTTTGACATGTCAGAGCAGAAAAAGCGCAGGTGAAAGGGATTTCATTAACAGTGGCCCAGTGAGCCCTGACAGTGAGCCAACATGCGCAGCAGCTGGACCTCCTCTAAGTGGGATGCAGCCGTCATTACCAAACCTGGACTTTCCCCTACTGTGACATGTTAAAGCGCCTGCAACCAATTTACAGCGCTTATTTTTTGCTAATCTGTTTTAATACTGGTGAATATGCCGTTTCTCACTCATACCATCTACCATACTCAGGGAAAATGATTGTTGTGTCGCTGCATGATTTAATTCCACAGACACACGACTTCTACTCATGCTGCATCCTCAGCAAGCTGCAGTTTCTAACTTACAAAGAGGAAACGACTAAATAATCTTCGAGGCACAGTCCCCTGCTTGCTTCTTCGCACATACTTTGAATATATCAAGTTTAATTTTTGGTGAGAACTAATGTGATTTTGGCATCCAGCTTTTACCATATTTGCAGGGTTAACTCCGGGCAAGACAGTTTTAACGGTTGAGTCTGATCGAATATCAATTAAGTGTGTCATTGGCAAATGACTCCGTATTTGCGTCCAGTATTTATTATTTGGTTAAAAAAGAAAATCTATTCTTGCTTGTGTTTTTATTCTTAACCTCGACTTAAAAAATCCTCCTTTGGAACTGTAACTCACAAAATGCTTCAACCATAAAAACACTTTGTTTCACATAATAATAGTTTAATTTGTTGTGTTATTTTTAAAATTGCTGTCGAATTAGGGAGAGGATTTTCCAAGTCTTGGCATCATGTGTTTGTCATGTCAAATATTTGTGCATTTGTGTTAACGTGGTGTTTATTTGTTGATAATAGCAGGCAAACAACAAGCTCCGTTCCCTGGCATAGAACTTCCAAGTACGACCGTAAAATTAATTTCCATCTGACTATGAAATGATTCCTCTTCAAATGGTTCCTCAATTCGTGCATGTGTAGATAAAAGGGTTTGTGTTGCATCTTGTGAAAACACAGTCTGGATTCAGGAGGGGGACTCTGTGAACAAATGTGGATTATTAGTACCTGGACAATTTGCACTGACAAAACCTTTTCAGGCCAATCAGCTCCAGTGTGCTCCGTATAATATTCTATTTGCATGGCATGTTTGACTTGAAATAAACAGCTTTCATTTTTCCTGCACCTTTCTACGATTCCAGACAGCCAGTTCTACAAGATGGCCAAAACCCTCTTCTTTTTTTGTTGTCGTTGTTGTTGCGTTTCAGATTTTATTTTGAAATCCATAAATCAAACCATGCCAAACATTTCTTTTCGTCGTATTTTGTAGTTTAAATATCTGGACTCATCTTGCCAATCAACACATGGTGCACCCATATTAAACCTGCTCTTAAAAAAACCTGATTAACATTTGGTCATAACTGCATGTGATGAAAACAAGAAAGCACGCTTCTGAACCCTGACTTTCAGTGAAGGGAAGAAGAAACGTTATCAATGCAACGGTTGGTGCATTCAAGCATTCCAGCTTTGATATGTTTCCTCAGTGGTCAAAAGGAACTGATTTTGTCAACAGTAGTATTTAATGTGATATTACACTTTAATACCTCGTATATAGTTTTGGACATGCCAACCTGTTGTTAAAATTTGTGAAACAAAACCCTTAAAGCTATTAAGCTCCATTAGAGGATCATTCTGACTAATATTAATGGGTTTTATTGATCTTGAATTATTTTTCTTGACCAAACATTTCTCAGGTAGCTAGTTGTATCAGCAAGCTGTCGAGACGATGTATTTTGGAGAAGTGTGTGTACTGCTAACGACATGGCTTTTGCTGTTTTTGGTTAATAGTGAGAAAAGACACTGCCAGGTTTTCTGATGCTGTGCGACTCACGGTATTCAGCAAAGTGTTCTGCAAGGCATGCTCCTCCTTTTCTCTGCTTCTGTATACTTTTCCTTCACAATCGGCTTGGCTGTCTGATTGTTTACCAGTTGATTGTTTCCTCAAACCCTTTGATTGTCTACATTTACATGCACAGCAATACTCAAAAGGCTGCAGTTTTCTTTTATATTAGTTATTCAATCCTCCCCAAGATAGAGTGCCTTCATGTTGTCTTCAACATGTTATGTTATAATGTTCATATCGAGCATATGTACATCGAGGTTTAAAAAAAAAAAAAAAAAGAAGCTGCACGGTAGTTTTGCAGCTGAAATTACATGAGACCAGGGCGTTTATTGTTTGTCAGGAGCAAACTAACTGGCGCTGCTTGTTGCCTCGGGCCGGGAACACCTGCATCATTAGATGTATAGACTCCATAGTGTGAGCAACAAACGTTGTCACGGTTCTCCCAAAGACAAACGAAGCTGTCCTTATATCAGTATTGACTTATTTACGTTATATATATGTTCATGAGGTGTAATCTGACTATTGTGTGCATGTAAAAGTAGTCGCTGGCATCACTGATGTTCGACTGAGGACTGATCCCAGAACATTGGCAAGTGTGTATGAAGAAACCCTCATCAGTGCTTGCCACTGTTGTCCCATGTGAAGTAAGACTGTCTGGTGCATATCTGGTTCATATGCAGACGGCTGCCTTATGCCTGCCACAGCCTGGGCCTGAGGTTGTGCGTGTCCGGGCAGTTATACATTTTCTTCTGATTGGGTATCCTGGGCAGAAAAACCCTTTTGATCTTTGCATGGCATGTTCTGTACGATGTTTGGCATTTCATTTTAATCTCCGGGGGTGGTGGGAGGGTAGGAGGGGTAGAATGGGGGGAAAAGAGTAATAAGTAATCACACCGCTGGCTTCTTTTGATTGCCATTTATATGTATTGTAGCTTATCTTTTGCATTTACATCATTCAATTAAAAAACAAACAAACAAAAAAAAAAAAAAACATCATTTGGGGTGCAGATTTGCTTAAATCACAAAAACATTTTCTCAACCCATTTTACCCAATCTACTAAGATTTATTTTTGATTTGGTGAGATGCTTTACACATAAGCTCCTGGAAGTGTTCTCACGGGTAACTGGGTCTGCTTTCCGTTTCAGTGATGATGGCCAAGGAGAAACCACCTATAACGGTTGTCGGAGACGTGGGCGGGAGAATCGCCATCATCGTGGTAAGATGCTACTCTGGCAGCTCGCAATCGTTTCTACTTCTCTTTTCGAGTGATTCAAAGTATTTCTACTCTGAGTGCCTCTATGACAGAAGTTATAACATGAACAGCTGTCAGAACGACCATTCCTGCTGTTTGGGTCACATTTTCACACCGCAACAAAATACTTTTATTATATATTTTTTAAACAAGTAATGACACGTTCTTTGTCCTGCATTTAAAAAAAAATTGAATTCATGAGTAAAAAACATACCAATGCTCAGTTCAACACTCGGTGGTTTTTCTCTTGCAGCTGTATTTGGTCTGGTGTAACCAGTGGTTCATGGTGGCTAATTTTAGCTGTCAGCAAACGTACCTACTATGGCTTTGTCTGAATTTCTTCACTAGTTCATGAATAGTGAACTTCTCTTGTTGTCTGCCACTTTATTTTCATCTCCAAATTCCGAGTGTCTAAATTTATCCACTAAGTCGTCCCTTTAATCGTTCCACCCCTGGAACCAAACAATACAAACAATTTTGGCTACTTTCGCCAAATGTAACGCTCCACCTTTTTATAGGTGCAAAACAGGAAGTAGATTCAGGTCAAATATCCAATAAGATAACTGAACGTAATCTCTGAGGGTGACGAGTGCTGAGCAGGTCAATCACCAGCTGATGAGAGAAGACAAACAGAGCAAACGAAGGGGTGCAATTGAGAACATTTTCCTTTTCTTTCTTCTTGCAGGATGATATTATAGATGATGTAGGAGACTTTGTTGCAGCTGCAGAGATCCTGAAAGAGAGAGGAGCCTACAAAATCTATATCATGGCCACACATGGTTTACTTTCTGCTGATGCTCCGCGCCTCATAGAGGAATCAGCCATTGATGAGGTGAGAAACACCTTAAACGCACCGTTTTCAATAATGTACGTCTGTTTCTTTGCTGTGGAGTTATTGTTTTTTTTTTTTTTTTATTATTATCGTGCTCGAGTAAATGTCAAAAACAAAGCTGAAGGAGAAATGACAAACTGGAGAACCGGTTCAGAAACTGTTCGTTCATTCGCCCTCCCCTGTTCGGCACAAACACGGTGTGACACGAGATACTTCCCCCAAATAGAAGTTTTTTTTCTCGGAATTATTCAGAGACACAATGAACCGTAACTAAAACGAGGTAAGAATCGTTGTATCCAACAGTTGCATTTCTGTAAGGGAAGCGTTTCAGTTCCTCTTAACTATCCAGTGTTCACAAAGCAGTTGTCACCGTTTACGTCTCCATTTTCTAACTTTTTCGTAAAATATAATTTAATGTTTATGATTTATGATCCTGATGCAAACTGGGATTGCAATCGTACAGGATGTACTAAGGCAGACGTTACTCGGCTGAATAGCTGAACAGAGGAATTTTGGATGCAAACAAAGGGAAATCCACCAAATTATTCAATCCACAAATATGAGTCTTTTTATTGGGAAAAAAATGATCCAAAACATACAGAGCACAACAAATCTTAGTGTGGATGAACTGAAAGTTTTACTAGCAGAAACATGGAGGAAACTTTCACCACAGCAGTTACAGAAACAGGTTGATTCCATATACAGCAAACTAAATACTAAACACTTCAACTGTGATCCTAGTTCGGGTCCATTATTGGTCATCCAAATACTGTATTGTCTTTATTTGGACCTGTATTGTATATGTGGTGTTCTCTCACTTCAAACCTAACAACATTATTTTTGTGTAATATTTTGACAAGTGCGCTTGTGTCGAAATATGTTTTGTGTCTGGCTGCTGTAAATGTTTAACCATTTGCTTTTTCAAACTATCGGAACATCTCGGAATGTATTTCTTTTTTTTTCTCTCTCGCAGAAACGATTCCACGACTATATATTATAGTTTTGTTGTTGTCTCGAGTATCCTGGTATCTTTTTTTTTTCTTTTATAAAAGTAAAAGTTGTCAACGAAAGCTATCATGAAATCAGCATGTCAAGAAACGATAGGAAAAGACCTTTTTGAATGTAAAAGCAAACTGTCTCCCGAAGTGTAAATACAGAAGTTTGTGTTGATTGGTTCTGCAGGTGGTGGTGACCAACACGGTGCCCCACGAAGTACAGAAGCTGCAGTGTCCAAAAATCAAGACCGTGGATGTCAGCATGATATTGGCCGAGGCTATCCGCCGCATCCACAATGGAGAGTCCATGGCCTACTTGTTCCGTAACATCACCGTGGACGACTAGTGAGCGTCGTAGTGACAGCTGAGGTGGGTGTTGGAGTGACAGCAGGTCCTTCCCGCCCCCCGTGTGACAACATGCGAATGCCGTGTTCCTCGTATTTGAGTAAGTGAGGATTACATGTATGCTAATTAATTTAAGGAAACTGAAAAATCTATAAATGCCCAAAGTTATTTATGTTCTTCAATGTATTTCTTTTGTTAAGTTAAAAAAAAAAAAAAAAAATGCATTTGGTGACTTGTTGAGAACAAATCATAAAAGGCAAGCGAGACTAATTGTAGTTTTGTTTTCAAAGCCTCAGTTCTCTCCTTGTCTTCCTGCTTTCATTCATTTTTCTAACTTGAAGAAAAGATGCTATGTATTTATAAAGTTATTTTGTCATACATTACAGTACATCATATCTTTTGAGCTTAATCTGCAAAGAAGAAGAGACAAATGTCTCCAGAAAAGGGACTTTGTGCTTCACCAACTATTTTTCCAACACTCTTGCTGACTCTTGTAATCAAGGCAGCTGTGATTTATTTGCATTTAAGGTGGTGTTGCTTCAAACCACAAAATAAAGTGGGCAAAATTACAGTCCACAGGTGCAGCTTTTTTGCAGCGTTTGTGGGAATTTTTTCTACAATGTCCTTTGTGGCAAAAGAAGTTCCTCAGGAACTGCAGAACTAAACAGGCCATCGTTTTGTATTGTATTTATTACATGATCAGTTACACCACCCTCCCCCCCCTCTTACCCATATTAATATCTAGCTAACAAGAAAGCTTTGGCTTTATTTACAGCAGTTTTGAAGAAATCCGTTTGAGACACCTGCTGCCTCTATGCAGTTGAAGAGAATTGAATTTGTGGTGTTCATAATGGTAATATTGTTGAATGTTGAAGGTTTTGAAAAACTACGGCGTTTACATCAATAGCTGTGGATTGCAGTGAATAACTATTTATGGGGAAATATTTAAAGTATTTAGAAGATTTGGACACCACAAATATAATTCCATTCACTTCCATTGTGTTGCACGAACAGCAGACTTCCCGACAGTGACCGGCTACATTTGGCAGCGAGTGAGAAAATGCTTCACGTTTTTGGGATCGGGTGAACTGACTCTTTAATGTACCACATCTCCATGGTAACTGACTGAACATGGCCGGTCCAATGCTGTTGATGGTAACTGTTATCTGGCAGTGACAACACATTGCATGTGAATAACATGCAGACATGCGCAACACAGCTGCTGCATTATTGCCAACTGCTGCAGGAACCTGCTGCGGTTTGGTTCGGTTACTGTAATATTGATATTTGGTGATTTAATTAAGAGTCTGGGGGCATTTGAAAGGTCTTCTGGTCTGGTTCGTTGTGGTTGGGTGTGTTGTTCCTGCCTTATACTGGATAGTCTCTGTCGAAACAAGTATTTCCCTGAACGTTACGCGGACTACTCATAATGTTTTAAATGCAGCAGCCGTGTTCCCATCCTCCTTTGAAAGGTTTCAACGTTTGCTCATTCCTGGTTACTGAAAAGCCCTCCTGAAATACGTATAATCAGAGTTGAGCAGATCAGTAGACTTTGAATTGATCCATGCTTTTAGGTGCATCTCTTTGTAGAAGTCCAGTAAGGAGGGACTGCTTTCCTGTTACTTCTGGCTCATTGGCTAACGTGCAGAAGCAGCGGGATGGTCTGCATGTTGGTCTCAAAATATTTGCGGCGTCTCCGTTAAACCTGCCGTGATTCCGCCAGACACACCTTACTGAGCACATTCAGAGCGACGCTCACCAGGCATTACTTATTGAGCCTTTTGCACAGGGAAATAAATATGCCTCGCGCCAATGCACAACGATCTGCTCTTGTGTTCCTGTTGCACATGTTAAAAAACAAAAAAAACAAAAACGGTTTCTCGAGAACGTCTTCCAAACAGCAGTAATGTACGTGTTTGCTCCTTTTCAACCACTGTTGTCGGATGCTGGATTTGCCCTGATGTGCTAATGGCTGAGTGTTTGACAGCTGAAGATTTGACACGCTGACGTTGCGTTGGCGCAGAGTTGAGGTCTAAACGCCGTTGCTAATGTATACGAGCTCAAATAGCGTCTGTCCCGTAGTGCATTGTCTTCTCTGTATTTACTGTTCTCCTGATTCCCTCAGCTCAACCCTGTGTCTGACTCGTGTTTGTCAATGTGTATGAAAATAAAACTGTTGCCTCTTCTTGTGCCTTGTCTCTACCAATAAGGTATTTTATTATTGTGCTCTGGTGAACGACCTTACGGGTGCAAGACTTCGTCCGCGGCGCACGTGACGTTGATGCTGCCTTATTACAGCAGTCATTACACGAGTTAAACTTCATTAGGTTTTAGTTTGGATTAGGAATCTACCTGTCGCCTACTATCTGTTTTGCCTGCATTAAACCGTGATAGATTTCTTGGAATATGATTTTGCTTTAACTTGACAGAAGACAAGAGAAATTCATAATCTGTATACATCAGGCGGATTTGTTGTTCTGTATAATATATATGTAAATATATATATATATATACAAATATATACATACACATGCATACACATACATACATATATATATATATATTTCTTTATCTTGACACTTGCCTACATGATGAAAAAGAAACAACTAAAGATAAGCTGAGTAAAATAAATGTATTGATTAATCAGAATTTAATACTCATACCAGGTCATATTTGAGCTTCAGGTCTTCGGCCGGTCTGATGTAGGCGCCGTCAGAGATCCTGCACTTGTTCAAAACTTCTCAGGGATCCACGTAGCACTGAGGAGCTTGGACCAAGTCCAGGAGCAGAGACAAACCGACGATACATTTCTGTCGACGACAGAGCCTCGCGCCTTTGTTGACCGACACCCGAGTTTAAGAAGGAAGGTCTGCGTCCGTGTCTGCGTCCGTGTCTGCGTCCGTGTGTCGCTGTGAATTCTGTTGAAGACAGCTGTGTGTTTAAACGGAGAACAAAGAGGAACCAGAGATGATGATAATTACAGGCCACTTCCTCATCTCATTCCGGGGAAACAATGTACCTTGTCTGAACGGTGTTGAAAAGAGGAAGCATACCTTTCTGTCTCCTTTTTCTGTGTGGCCCGACAGGAAATGTCAACAACACATATGAAGGACCTTTAGAGAAATAAAAATGTCAGTTACGAGTACTTATTGTAATTTTAGTCTGCAATATCCCACACCGACCGACAGTGCACCTTTCATGTGCCCCTGAAATCTCACAGTTGGACAAGGAGAGTTCATTAATGATGTCATCATGAACGGTGTCAGATTAGTTGGGGCCCGATCCAGAGCCAGCCCCCATATTTGAACCATCATCTGAATATCCTGGAGCTTTTTTTTTTTTTTTTTTTTTTTTTTTTTTTTAAATCCAGAAATCAATCTTGCCCCACCAGTTTGGTTAGAATGAAAAGCTGCAGACTCTCTTCCTTCATGGCTCTTTATTGCATGTCAGAACAAAACGGACACAAAACACCACAAGAACAATACATGTGAAGGACATTATACATCAAACTGCGTTCTCAGTAGCTACTTTTACAGACAGTTCCGAGAAAAGTTGTTATTTTTTTTAATCTTGTGTACTGCAGCAGTTATTGGAGACATAAGTCTTTCATCTTCTTGTAATGGTGTTGTAGTTGGTACCATGATGTTCTGCGTACTCGGATTGACTTGCAGCGAGCATTCATTACATTGTCACTTTGCACACATAGAGGCTGTGAACATAATCTGCTGCTGCACCACCAGGGGGCAGTGCAAGACTAAACAGAGCGTAAGGAATCGTTTTTTTTGTTTGTTTTAATACGACTTTTGATTGAGTTTGATATGAAAAGCAAAAATCTCCGTCAAGTGACACGGAAGTTTTATGTTTTTCAGTCTTTCAAAAACTTCCATATCTGGTTTGACCAGGACTTTTCTCAGGAAAATAAATATACCAGTTTGTCAACATGATACACCTGGGAGGGAATCTGACCCACTATTTAAATGATAAATGTTTTTAAATGCTCCGACAGACTCGAGTTTTCTAAAGAAGCAGCCGGCTGAATATATTCTGTATTACATTTTATTTAGAGGAGACTTCTCTGATCGTAGTGAAAATGTTTAATGGGAGCTGTTTTCTAATGTGAGATTTGTGGCGTCTTCTGTAAACTTTATATTACTCTCAGTGCAAGCAGTCATGGCTCTAATAATATAACTTTCCAATGTCTATATACATACTGCCTTTTTGTCTGTCACATGAAGGAAAGTTCGAGCAGTAGAAATTACAAAACATTCTGCAGAAAATGCTGTTCAGTGGCTGTATAGAATAGACGAGATAGTCATAGGAAAATATTTTATTCATCATAAAATAAGCACTGAATAAGAACATCAAACATCACCACGGTCTTTGTTATAGTAAGAAAACAAACAAAAAAACTAGAATTTGTAGTGAACAAGACAAACTCCCTTCATATAAAGAAGTTACTAGAGTTGCACAAGAATTCACAACATACATGATGATCAAAAATATAAAATTCACCAGATTTCTAAAACCATCACACACAAACAGTTTTGCGTTTATACAGATTATTTCACCGTTATTGCACCTTTTTTTGTTTGTTTGTTTGTTTTAACACCAATAACACAGTGCCTCAAAATAAAAACGGCAGATAGAAAGACACGGTCACCATGTTTGACATTTTTCATCTTGGATATTCACGGTCAAAGCTTCAACCACATTCGACCCCGTCTTGCGTTTGTTGTCATCATTTCATCCTCGTTGCAGCGTTTCTGTGGCTCCGATGCTGCTGTGGGGACTCGTGAGGAAACATTTTATCGACTCTTCACGCCTTTAACAATGTCTCTTGGTTTGTTTGTGTCCAGTCAGATCCCCACCAGCAAAGACCTCCCATTCTCTTTTGGACAGCTTGTCTCTCTCGGTTTCTTTTCGTGTTGTTGCCGCTCCAACATCACTATGAGATGAGGCAGCTGTTTGTCTTGTTCATGGGAGGTCGTTTGCCGCTCTCCTTGGGGAAGGTTTCACATCTCCAGCACAGCGTCGGACTGAACCGACTGGGCAGGTTGGCCTGCTGGAGCAGCTCCCTGAAAGCCTCCAGGACGTTGACGTTGTCTTTGGCCGAAGACTCCAAGAATCTGTTGTTCCAGTCCAGCTCCACCGTGGACAGCACGTCCTTGCTGGACACCTGCCGCTCGTCGTGGCGGTCGATCTTGTTGCCGATCACCACGATCGGTGTGTACTTGTCTTCCTTGACCTCCAGGATCTCCTCCCGCAGGGTCTTCACCGCCTCCAGGGACTCGAGGTCGTCCACGGCGTAGACCAGCGCGAAGGCGTCGCTGTTCTGGATGGAGAGCTTCCTCATGGCGGGGAAGGAGTAGCTGCCGCTGGTGTCCATGATGTTGATGGTGACTTTGACACCCCCCACCTCGTATTCCTTCCTGTGGAGGTCCTCCACTGTGCGCCGGTGCTTCGGCTCAAAGGTGTTTTTGAGGAAGCGTTGGATGAGGGCCGTCTTCCCGACTCCACCTGCCCCCAAAAACACCAGACGCACTGCCGTCTTCTCTTTCACTTCGAATGACATTGTTGGTGTTGTTTTCCTCCGAAGTGTCTTTCCTCTGGCTGCGGATCCTTTTCCTTGATGGAGCTGCAAGTGGCAGTGTGAAAGAAGATGATGATGATGATAGTGTGTGCCTGTCAGGCTGCACTCTGTATTTATTTACACACATTACCTGCCCCCTTCTGCTGCCAGCCAATCAGGAGAAGGCAGCATTTCCCTCTTCAACTTACAGCAGCCAATCAGAGACGCATGTCAACTAGAGAAGAGAGAGAGAGAAAAAAAGTGATGGAGAGTTCTTTGTGTGCGATGCAAGAAACATTTGCACACGATCCCCAAACACAAAGATCTTTGTTTATTGACAAACAGCATGCTGAATATTAGCTGCAGATGTAATCAAATGTATGTTTACTACATGTTGCAACATTAGACAACATGGAGAAAATATGTGGAAAAGGTTTCACATGGGAATCTACATGGGCTTCACATGTTACACCGTGAAGATGTTCCAAAACCACATGTTTCCAATTGGAAAAATACATGTTGCATATGTTTTTGTTTGTGGTCACGTGTGATCACGAGTTTTTCATGTGTTTTTTTCTGTAATAATTTTCTGTAGTATTGACCAGGCTCTATTTTTGACGTTCTGATGGGGGAAAAGGGTGATTCATATATATATATATATTTTTTTTTTTTTAATAATTTCTTCAAAGGTCATTGATGAAGAGTTTAATTTGAAACTGTTTTCTACATAAACAAATGTTTCTGACTAAATTAAATATTCTGTCAGCCTCATTTTGGATGAGTGGACAACTGATTACATTTCTTGGCTGTGGAAGGCAAATTAACCATAAAATAAAATTAAAAAAAAAAAAATCATATAATTGTTTTTGTGGTTGTCTGTAAAGAAGAAAATATTTATATCAAAATAATAAAATCCCATAGGATGCTGTAGATATTGGCGGGATAATGACTGGAGATCAGTCAAGGGCTCTCTAACAAGTCAGAAGCTCAGATTTGAACGTACTTTTAATTTCACATCCTCAATAGAACGATCACTCAACTACAGATAAAGATTTTTTAAGACAGTTTTGGTTAAATTTACGCCAATTTTTACAAATTTGAATTTATTTTGTTAAATATTGTTTTAAACAGTCTCTGCTCCACGTGCGAGTCCAGCCATACTAGTTTGAATACAATAATAAATGCCTTTGCAATCATTGTGATTGTCATATTTAAAAGGTCATATATTTCAAGCAGTCCTGAGTGGACCACCCAGAGAAAAACAATAAGCCACTGATTAGCTGTTGATGCCCAAAACAAAAAGTCATTTCATCTCCAGAACACAATATTGTTGAATGTAAATTATGTCCCGTTCCACACGGGGAACAATGTAAACACTTGAAAGCATGATTTCAAAGTTTATAGCATTGAATTCTGCATGAGGACGACTTCATACTTTTCAACTTATAACAAATTAAAAGCCTTTTTATCTTAAACATTATTTTGTTTCATGCTCAAATATGTTATTTGCAGGCTTATTTCAGCTCTTTCTCATTTCAGATTAGTTTTTAGTCACCTGCTTTGTTTATTTGCACTCATGAGACATGGTCACAAAGGGACACGTGTCTTTGATACTGTCTGCTCACATCAGCGTGAGGAGAGAGGAACACTCTTAACAAACAAGTCACTGTCTCGCATCTCTTTGACACAACTGTTCTCATTACAATACAATCAAAACCTACTTTAACATAAAGTCCACGCGTGTTTTAACAAATCCTTTCTTGCCTTACAATAAATGTGTTCAATATTTTTTTTCTGTTCGTGGCGCTGTAAAGATCCAAATGTCGTCCGTGAGAGAAGCTGAGTGGTCGTCATTAAATTCAGAAATAGTAGAAGAAGAAAATAATGCAGCTGTCATCATCAGATCTCTCACACGCACTCTCTCCCCAGACTTTGTCACTTGTTGCTATGACACCACAGAATCCATTACCTGAGCTGAAAGGGACTTATGAATAGAAATGTGCCGCTCATTACTTCAGACATTTCGTCACTGAGTCCAACTGTTCACGTAAAAGGATGATAATGGCAAGTAATGGGGTAATATTGTCTAATTGGGCAAACTGAAAGCACATTTTCTGCCACCATATTTCACACTATGATTTACTATGATCACATTTTATTGTACGTGTCTCAAAGGTTATACATTATTTGGAAGATTATTGGCCTCTTGGCCTGTTCAGCTTAGATTACAACATGTTTGTGTCAAGTTTGTGCATTTTATCTGATTACATGTGTGAACCTGTGTTTTTTATTCGATTACAGGTGTATAAATTTGATTTTCTGCTGAGAAAATCTTGTTCTTTTGCCATAACACAGCTGAGACTGTTTCTCTTTTGTGCTTAATGTCTACTAGAATCATTTTTAAGGTCATCTCCTGATGGTATTCTTATTCATTAGGGATGTTGAATCTGGGCTTTCTTGACCTCCATCTTAACCCAGCCTGCATCCTTCCCTCTCTAAAGATGAAACGTTTGAAAGCTCAAGGAGAGAGACAGTTCCAGCCTATTTCATTTTTCTCATAACCGTTCATTCTTATCGGTACAGTTCAGGATAACCCACAGGGATAATGTCTACACAGAACAAAAGGGCAAAAAAAAAAAAAAAAAGGATAATAGGAGGAATGACAATAAAAGAAGGGTGAGTGGCACGTGGTGTAAAATGAATTTATTATTGAAATATAATGTTGTTTTAGCCGCATGGAGTTTGCAATTATCTGAAAACCAACAAAATAACAGCTACATACTCTACTGTGTTCACAACCTTGGCACTAACATTTGTCTGACATTTGGTGTTGAGCTGCCAGCATACAGTGCAGTAATCTTATTGTTAAGCATGTTAATCTTATTCTAATTAATTTCATTTGAATGATTTTAAGTCAACTGAAATGACTGCAGAGTAGGTGATAGCTACTTGTAGGTGCTTTGCTAAAAGTGTCCCCATCCATAGTACACACAGCCATCTGATTCTTAGTAGAGCAAGACTAGGTCGATACCTGGCATATTGCTGGATCATGTATGAAATTCTATCGGGCTTTTAGTTTGATGTGTAATTTAATTTGAATGTCATCAGGCTGGCAGTAGTGTCTGGAGATGCAATCGCCGTATCGAACTGTAGTTTTGAAGAAGGAGCTGAGCTGGAAGGCGAAGCTCCCTCTATTCCCACCTTCTCTTTGAAATGGATAGACATGGCTCAGATGGCAGAGCAGGTAGCCCTCTAATCATAAGGTTGGAGGTTCGATCCCTGGCGCAGCTTGTCCACTTTCTGAAGTTCCCTTGGGCAAGACTGTGTCACTGTTGGTTTGTATGAGTGGGTGAATGGGAGGCAAACTCTAAAGCGCTTTGAAACTGCTCGGGTGATCGAGCGCTATGTAAGTGCAGACAATTTACCGTGACTGCCTGCAGCTGCATGGCTCTAACTCATCACTACTTACTCACCACATGTTAGTCCGTGGTCATGACGATCGTTGGTAACATGCATAACAATGATCTCAGGCTGTAAATGTGCTGGGACCAGACGACACGGTAACCTGGTGTCACCCACATTCGATTTCAACCTTGTCCAGCCGAGTCGGGCAAAAACAATAACAAAAAAAAAAACAAACAAAAAAATCAACATTTAACCCTGGTTGGCCCCTCAGTGTGAATTGGGTATAATTACTACGTTATATTGTATTTAACTGGTAGTTGTAACTTTCTTGAGTCTCTGGCCATATTTATCTTCTTAGGAAACACGAACCCGTTTAAATGTATGAATTTGGTGATTTCATCATATTAAACATCATGTATCTTATTTTTGTGCTTCTGCTTCAGGTTTCTTTCACGCTAGAGGCAGATGTGAGACAAACGGTGGACTGGCAGCAGCCGACTTAAATCTTGGCTGTGATGCAGTATTGAGCTGCTGGTCCCTCAGAGCAGTTGGTCTGTGATTACCGGCTCTGGTAATGGGAGGAACAAGCTGTTCTCAGACCTTTTTCATTTGATCACAGGGGAGGGAGAAACACAATCTGAAGACCTGGTGATCTTTGTACGCTGGTCTCTCGAGTTTTATTCGAGAACAACTATAAAAGAAAATCATTATTTTAGTTTGTTTCATTGTGTATAATAGAGGTTATTCAGTGTGCCTAACTTCACTGTGTGCAAAACAAAGGATCCAATTTCAGGAAAAAAGGTGTTTGATGACACTTAAATTACACAACCGCATTTGATAATGTCATGTGAGTTCTGTGTGTCTCCGTGTGTTTATTTGGCAGGGTGTGTTGATATGAGGAACAGCCTATCCCGTCAGTCAAACAGTCATCATGTTTTGTTAAATGTGAAAACATTTAGCGCCGCTGCACCTTGTTGGTTGAGTGGCGCCGACATGCACGTGGGTGAAAAGGCCAACAAGCCGCAGCTGGAAAATTTGTACTGCATGCAGGAACATGGAGGGAGAAACAAACAGCTCCTTATAGTAAATAATATGAGGGTGTAACTCCGACAGGAGTTTAACAACCCTTCTTGCATGACATCGACAAACATGGTGAAACAAAAGATGTTATTGAGGTGGACCCAGAAACCCTGCACCATGCTGCAAAGTCATTTGATCTTTCCAGCTGAGCTCAGTGGGCAATTTAAGGACTCTGCTCTTCAGTGGGGAGCCACACTGTTTTGCTCATGGAGTAAAGCTGCTTCAGCAGGCTACTAATCCCAACCAGTTGGTTTCTATAAACCAGAATCAGAGAGCAGTTTGTTCATGTTCTTTTTAGGATCACATTGGCAGATCACCGTGTCTAACGTCTCTATTTAAGAATCTCTTCTTTCCAGAGTGGCTGGAGGGTTTCGGGTCAAATCACCTTGACTTTGATGGACTGTCTCACTATTTTTTGGCTATTTAACCATTAGGGTAACATCTCCTGAGATAGATGTAACACCTCTGTCTGACTCTGCAGACTGCTCCACCGTCTGTCTTGCACAAGAGACAGCATGGCACATGCATAATGACCCGGACAAGGGAGCCAACTGACAAGCTTATGTGGATTCTTGCCTGTGGGGACGGCAGCCATTTCAATGATTTCACGATGAAAAAGCAGGATTTAAAACCCCTGCTTCAGTGGTGATCCACCCTGGCAGGTTTTAGCCGAGCGTGGATACAAACTGGTTTTATATTATTTCAGGAATTTGGTCACACGTGGTTGTTTGTCAAAGGATGAAAACCTCCTTCATTTATTTTTCTTAACTTGTTCTCATATTTTTTTTTAAGTTTTTTTTTTTTTAACGTCGACAAGATGTACAAACCAGAAAACAGGCTCAGTAACACCAGCCTTCTAATTTCTTACCGTTTCTCTTAATCCGCCGTTTTCACTGAGTGGCTTTGTGATTTTGGACAGAATGAGAGCACACATGCAGGTGTGTATTCAAACCTCTTAAGTTTGGCTGCACGTCCTCTGACATTTGTTCTTTGGCTCTGGTACATCATGTCCTGGATAATAAATGGTGTGGTGGAGGAGGGGGCAGGAAAAAAAAAACATTGATTACCCAGTGTTAACTGGTGTCATTACACCTCAGTGCAGCAGAGGGTCTTCTCAGAATTTGAGTGAAAACATCTCTGTGTGCAGTTTTATTTAAAATAAACACCAATCTTCTTGATCTAATATTTTGTCCCTGAATCAGTTTTGTTTTTTTCCGTTTTAGGTATTTTTACCTGACATATTTCCTCATGATCTTGAAATAAATGCAGCCAGTCGAGCTAATTCTCCACTTTCAGCGTTATTTTTCAACGTCAACAAATTTGTGACAAGGCAGCTCCGGCAGCTTCTCCTCTGTGTCACGGTTAGCGATGAAGAGGAGTCTTTGTGTGCCTCAGAAGTCTGCACTGCTGACTGAGCGGGTTTGGAGACTAAACATATAGGTGCCTGCTTCTGTTTTATACAACAGGTTTTCAACAACACATTTTGACCATCTTGCATGAAACTAAAATCACGTTGGTTGTATGAGGATATCAGACCCCAATTATTATTCAAATGAATGTGTTATATATCTTAACCCGAGCCTAGAAGGGATTTGTATGCTATGGTTGAATAATTGCTGCACCAAGGATGGGTTTAGTGAAATGAACATTGCGGAAAAAAAAAAATCCTGCACCGCAAATTGTCATTACCACAAAATCACAACCACATGACAAAAAGACTTGATACTATTGTGATAACATTATTTTTTCACATTTTCCATGTTAATCTATTCCGAGGCATAATAAGGAAGCACTCAGCTTCATGCCATAACGAGCAGTATTAACCATTTAAAACCACCACCAGTCAGACAGAAATGTCAATTTTAATGATTAAGTGTGATCGAATTCGAAAATTAATTTCACTCTCCACCACGTGGAAATTAAATTACATCCCAAAGTCCAGAAGCTAGAAGTTAAAAAGAAATTGACACTTGGCCTTGAATGTATTTCACAATGAATAGAATCCTGCCAAGTTCTCAAAAGCCCTTCACCTTTATTTTCAGTTTTATCTCCGCTCATGGACATGTATGAAACAGCATGGAAATGAAATGAGCATAGAATTAAGACCATAAACTTCATACTGTAAATGTTTCATGTCCGATGAAATTAAATAAGAGAGAAAAGCATAGGCTGCTGTTTTACCAATTAACAATTCCTGTTAATATTCATATCAAAATGTCTGCAGATGTCTCACAACATACTTGACTTTAAAAAAATAAAAATTGTTAGGTGAAAAAAAATTAAATTGACAGTGTTGTCTATCGAATTGTGTTGCTCAGAGCGATTCCAAATCGATATAAATCCTGATTTGATCATTTCCTTGTCTTTTTTTGTTCCTGCTGCTGTCGCGATATAAATAACCAGCATAGATAAATAATATATTTTTGTTTATTATGATATCATTATAAACACAATCAGTAGTTTGATCAAAATCCCTTCTTGATCTTGTAATTTAACAGTTTTTTATAGTCTACAGTTTTGTTTTTGTTTTTTTCATTTTTTTATTTAGAGGATAAAACATATTATTCTTCCACTCAATGTCATATAATGTTGGTGTGCCCTACACTCTGTGACCTGAAATGTGCACTTATATATAGTGGAAATGTCCAGTACATATATCTCACCTGGGAACCCGTATATGCAGAGGAAAAATAAGAAATGCTTGAACCTCCTGGCACTACCTGGTGGTGTGTAAGTTCTCAAGACCTCTAATATGGATACAGTTTGTGTATGCAAAACATTATCACACAGTAAAGGATTCAAATGTTGATGCACACATAGAGAGACACCCAGGTGTAATTTTTTTGGTCTTGCTGAAATTAAAGGGAAACTTGAAATTGTTCAGCCAGGACTTCTGTTCCCATCATTTTGGGTCTAAGTGTAGTGCACTTGAGCTAGCAGCGAAACGGGCTGCAGTATAATCCTTTTGGGCAATTGCGCCCAGTCAATGTACGTCCACTAAAACTACTTCTGTTTGCCACAGACACAGGTTCAGATTCTTAATGTAATTCTCTGACAACATTATTAAAAGATTAATAAACTCAACCAGAAGTCTCTGAAATCTCACAAGAGGTGAGTTGCATCAAGAAGGCAATGTTAAAAATGTGAGTAAGAGTTGGAGAGAAAATGTTGACCCCATCATTCACGTAGACCCAAACCGACGAGAAAATAGGGTCCTAAGTTTACCAAAATGTTCCTTTCAGGTTGCGTGCATGAATCTGATTGCATAACCTTGGGATGCACAGTGTACAGCCTTAACATTCAGACTTAAAGAAATAATGGTACTCGGCCATAACGTGGATATGAGAAGTTTGAGGATTTAGAAGATCCACAAAGAACCACCTGACTTTTAGATCTGTCAGGGAAATCATTTAACAGAAGCTAATTTCATGGGTTGGTAATGTCTCTACATCACCTTTAAAGAGAGGACTTTACTGATCTGTGCGTTGGAACTCCCCAGACCAGACAGTCTCCGCAGCTGGATCAGTTAAAGACTAAACTGTCCCTGTTGTGTGTGTAGATGACCTAAAGTAAGTAAATTGTACCATTTCAGTGTATTTTTGTTTATCCAGTCAGTAATCATAATTTCTTCTTTGTACAGACCACACACACACACACACACACACACACACACACACACACACACACACACACACACACACACACATGGCTCGAGTGTTGGATTTAAGAGACTGTAAACAATTGTGTCTGCATGTGTACCCGATGCCTTTAACCTCAGTAAAGTTCTGCTGAAGAAATTTTAGTCTCGGTGTCCTGACCTGCGCTAGTTAAATGGTTCACTACATGCAGCATAAGTACTCCAAGTTTCATCATTTGATCAACATCAGCACCTGAGTAACACATTCTTTTGTAATCATTGATCCAGGTGCATTTATGATTTCTCCAGGGTGCATAACACATTTGTGTCAATCTTGGGAAATCTGCAACTGAGACCCTTGAAATGCTTCAGAGAGCCTACAGCAATGAAGCAGCTGTCCAAGATTAAAAGAAAGTCTAGAATTCATCAGAGGAGCGCAACCAGGTGAGTTTTCTTTGTCATTGGCGTTGTTGTGCACAGTGAATTTGTCCTCCAGCATCAGACTGTGAGCGTCGGGTTCAGCTGTGATGTTTTGAGGCGTCAAAGGGAAAACACTTGGTGCAAAGGACAGGAACTTTGGCACGATGGCACTTGGGTTTCTCCAACATGGGAACGCGCCCGCTCACAAAGCATTGAAAATATGCAACTTTCTCGCCCGCCACGACACAATCGTTGCTCCCCCCAACACTACCTGACAGTGCTCTGCACCATATGCGTGCAACACGAGCTGTCTCCGAATTTTCTGATTGCCTCTCGAATGTCCATTTTTGGGTGATGGAAAAATGTTTGCCAGCTACAGAATCTCAGTGACGTCAATGACCCTCTCACCAGAGTCAACCATTAGCAAGTTATGCAAAAAGCTATGTTGTTGAAATGTTGAATAATAAGTCCCATGGGGACTTCACCATGAATCACCAAATAGATGCGAGAGTCTGTTTTCTATCTCTAAGCACATTCTACCCAGAGATAAAGATATCCTCTCAGCTTTTGTTTTGAAGGCCTCAGCTTTGCATCGTTCCTCTTAAGACCTTCTTCAAAGTGAATTCATTCTTCCAGCACTGTAGATAACTTCAGGCACTCAGCAACCTTGGTGTTATTTGCCTCAGTGCGACTGAAATGGAGGAAGGCTCTGCCAATGCTGTTCTTTTTTTTTTTACAATTTTATAATTTGTATGCCTTTGCGCTATTGGCAGCCATGACTGGAGGCTGATAGATAAACAGATTATTTTATTAATCCTTTGAGGGAAATTAAAGTGTCGTAGCTGCCAGGTATGTAAAATACAACACAGTTAATACAAGGCAAAATACGATTTAAGTGCAGAGTTAAAAATATACATAATACGCAGTACACTGTGTGAATGTACAGGTCAGTACAACATTTAAATGTGCCAAAGTACAAAGATTCTGACTTCTGTCACACAAGTGCTGAGCGGTGGAGGTTATGGACAAAATCTCCACCTGCCTCTCAATAACCTTCATTATCTAAGCAGTAGTTAGTGCAAAAACAAGTTTAGTCCAGTTCTGTGACCACATGTCGAGCAAAAGCTGATGAATTGTAGAGTCTGATGGCACCCGGTAAGAAGGACCTCCCGTATCGCTCGAATGGATGACTCTGTTGCTGAAGGTACTCTTTAGTTTGTCCCACATCCATTGCACTGAAAGCGCACACACACACACACACACACACACACACACACACACACACACACACACACACACACACACACACACACACACACACACACACACACACTGCACTCTGTCTCCAAGGCAGGCTTGTGAAAACCCTCGAGTGTCATGAACTAATAATTCTGTCATGAAATAATTCTTCATTTGGAGCCTCAGTAATTACCTTAAAAACAGCTACCTATCCGGGCCCCATACTTAATACACACCACAGTTAACATGTTTGCATACAGTAAACACAGTTAATAATACAAACACTAGGATTACAGCATAATAGACATATCAAAACCAAACATTTGCCAAGTGACAGTAAAAGATGAATTACTATGAACACCTATATTTCATAATTAGAGCACCCAGATCTATCATAATTAAACAGCGTTAATTAGAAAAAAATATTTTTACATATTTGAAATGAATGAAGATAGATTGCCTTATATTCACTCACCAATATGATAACGTAGTTTAGATGCTCAAAAGTAATAGTTCTTTAATACAAACACTTTTTATACACACCTTGTAGAGACCTGGAAACTGTAACACATTATTATTGTCCAAGGAAGCCAAATACATTGACATATTTCTTGTTATTGTTCTGTATCAGTCTCTGTATGAGTCCTGGGTCAATGCACGGTTTAAATAGCTGTTTTACTGGCAGAGATTGCTCTCTTCATTTCTTTTGCCGGTGTTACCTCTTCCTCCACGCTGCTCACAGTAGACCTGTAAAGTGCGTACACAGTAGATGTAGTTGAGGATGTGCTGTATGAGGTAATGGTGCTCAGCGTCCTCAGATGGAAGAATGCCGGGGAATCGGATCAACGAGGAGGAGCCTCAACAACCTCTGTTACATAAAATAATTGGAAGCTTATGTAACTGTTAAATGTTTGATGTTTTTTTTATGGGGCTCCTGCGGCTGTGCTTCAATTACTGATTACGTATTATGTTCATGTTCGTGTTTCAATGTCAAAACTGTCACTGTGACTAAAAAATATGATACCTATAATCACTGTCAAATTTATTTTAGGGACAAGTTGAAGTTAAATCTGTTTTTTAGTTGAATGGGGGGGACATTTACAACCAGAAACATTTGCATTGCTGAATGCCTTCTAAAGTAGACATTTGACATTTGGTGTCGAAACCTGTGGTTTTCCTGCATGATGAGATAGTAACACGTTAGTCAAGTAGCCCCATAAGTTCTGACAGTGTGACAGGACCAGGACCCTGAAACTCAAGCAGTTATCTTCCATCATCAATTATATTATTTACAACTGTTCTTTTTCTGCTGTGACGAATCAAAATCTCTGTGAAAGTATATGATGCATATATATGATTTGGGTATTGGTAAAAAAAAATGTCAGTACCAATTCCTTGACTTCACTGTCAGTACCTGAACAATACTTTTTTTTCGACACCAATTTATAAAATCCATTTTCATAGAAAGACAATTATATTACACGTACATATTCTTAATTTCCATGCAGTTTAGAGGGGGAGAGTGTAACCCAGGTTGTTTTCTGTAGCAAGTTAACAGATGTCACCTAAACACCACAAGCAGGCTAGCTCTAGATGCTACCACCAACGTTTCCTAAATGCATCAAGTGTGACCAGCCATCTGCACACACAACTCATACAGATGTGTGGCTGAACATACTTTCGCATTTCAGGGGTAGCACCTTATGTGTCAGGTTAATCTGAAACAATTTGTTTTGTACTTTTTGTTTTCTGTTACTTCTTCTCTCAAATTCATGTTGCATGACTTGCAGCTGGTTTCAGGTTTTTCATTAAAAATGTTGCTATGTTTGAGTCTCAATCTATGTAATGCTTGTGTGTGTGTGTGTGTGAGAGAGAGAGAGAGAGAGAGAGAGAGAGAGAGAGAGAGAGCAAATAACAGACTGAATGTCATAGAGAAGTGTGTTATTCTTAGAATCGGGTAAGGGGGGCTGTGAGCTCAGGTTTGAGTTGATCCAGTCCTCTGACCATTATCATGTCACACAATCTTGCCCCTTTGGCACCTCTGAGCCGTCTGTACTGCACTTCTGATTCTAAAGCTGAAGGAATCTTTCATGCGATGTGGCTAAACTAACACTGAACATCTGGATAGTATGTAACCATGGATCCTCTTGTGGTTTGCGTCATTGTTTTTATAGCTCTACAGTACCAGGATGCCTTTAAACAGGAGGCGATGACATGGCTCACCTGTGAATCACACACAGAAGGAAACTTTCCGCAGTGTACTTCTCCTATTCTAAACAACTTCAGACAGGTTCATGTGTGTGTGGGTGTTGAATCGCACCGCTGCACAGTTCCTGTCCAGTGAGAGAAAACTAGTGACATGTTTCTTCTCAAGTGAAACAAAATCAACAGCTTACATTTTCATAACTCCAATAATTACTTTACAAAACTGCCTTTCTGATGAATGCCCACATAATTTCATGCATTGCTCTGTATGACAGCACAAACAGACACCCACACTTGGCTCTTGTAATTAACTGTGTTTCATAATTTCTGACACATCTGGACAGTGTCAGACTGGTAAACATTCTCTGCTTTAAGATATCATTTTATGTGAATATTAGTGATTCAATTATAGTGGAACATTGAAACTTTTTTGTGAACCAAAGTTTTTTTTGTTTTGTTACTTGAATGTTAGAAGAAATAAACTTTTCAGGGCATTTTGTGAAATTCATCGAACTCTAGGTCATATTTTCTGTTCGTTAACTTTATTTCAAGTTTTATTTTGGTTTCTCAATCTTCTCTCGTTTCAGGTATTTTGACTTCCTGCCCTCGTGTGTGATTACTCACTTCCACCCTGATTGTTTCTACCTGTGTCCAATTGTCTTCCCGCCCTCCTGTTTATTGCTGCTTTCAAATGGAACTTATGAGCTTGTGGTTAGAATATGGGAAGTCGTGTGCATCATATGCTTGGCGTTCAAGTGGTTAAGTCGTAAAAACACTGTTGCCCCATGAAGGGCGTCAAGAAGTCACAGACGCCAACGACTTATCAAGCCAGCATGCAGGTAATGTAATGCAGGAAATGCAAATGCACAGAGGAAAAAAATGAGGCCATTGAGAAGATCAACATCTTCCTCAGACGTAGGCTAATATCGAAGTTATGAAGACAAACTATACATGACCCAAAATTACAAAATATTAGCTTAACATCCAATGAAAACTGAACTTTCTTGGTCTCTGGCATTTCTGTAAATGTCAACAAACATGTCACAACTTGTGAACTCGGGGCTCATAGAAAATCTTGAGTTAAGAAATTGTGAATACCACATGAGGTTCATATGGACTCTTCTCGTGTACCTACATGGTAAACCCGACCACATTTGAATGCAGCATATGTAATCTCTGTGTTTTTGTCAGTCAGTGCCATTTTCCTGTTGTCCAGGTGTTTTTCCCACTGTTTTTAGTGTTCTTGTGAGTTTTCCAAATTTCTGATCCCTATCTGTGTTTTTGACTCTGAGCTTTGTTTTTCCCTTTTTGTACTTCTGATTTTTTTTTACCATTGCCTTCTAGATTTTGCCTTTGCCTGATTTGCTTCTTCTGTGTTGTACTCTGAACATAACCTAAGTAAAGGCTTTGCATTTTTATTATCCCGAGTCGTGCATTTATGCCCAGCCTCTTGTCGGCCCGTTGCAACACGGCTGTTCTCACTTTTCTTAAGAGGAAAACCTCTTATAGTAGCTTCGCTGCCAGTTTGACACTTTTCAGGAAACATTTGCTTCCTTAACAAAGGTTACTGCAGATTAGAAGATCGGTAACAATCCTGTCTGTATGGTAACTACAGCCAGCAGACACGTGATCTGGCTTAGCATAAAGACTGAAAACCAGTGGAAACGGCTAGCGAGGCTCTGTCGAAAGATAACCGAAAGTGCTACTCTGACCTAACCGTTTGCGCTCCATGATTACTGTTCTGACATGACTGGTATGGTTCTTTTAAAGATGCTGTAAAGTAGAAATGAAAATGAGTTTTAAGTTCATCACACCACAGAAGTATGGGTTGTTAACTACCCATCCAAATTTGAATGAAAAAAAAAAACACAGACAAGTTTGTTAAATTAGGCTTTGAAATCGTGAGAAAATCAACAGTCCTCTCTGCTCTGAGACTGGGGGGGCGTGTCCTGAAGGAGCTGAAGCTCCGCCCCCTCGCTGGAAGGTGTTCAGTGCTCTGTATGACAGTCCTGTGGCTGCAGTTCTTTTCCCCACTAAGCGGTCCGTCTGACATCCAACCTCTCGGTGACTTCATGCATGATGTCCCACTGGTCCTCTGTCTCTCTGGTGGACGGAGCAGCCTGATTTATGAAAACAGAATAAAATTAGAATTTATCTGTCCAATGAGAGAAACATCCAGATGCAATCAAATCCAGCTTGTCCGCCTGAGCTGTAACACAGGAGTCAAACTGGACACCAGAGACAGAAGACAGTGAGTCTCCAACTACTTCTAACGACCTGCATTACAACAGTGGAGATAATAAGAGCGGAGGAGTTGATTTAGTTCTGTAATGACTACAACATGAACAACGGTGCATTACATCACATGTCAATTCATTACATCATACTCTTCCACTGATGTCCCTCCACCTCCTCCTCCTCCTCCTCCACCTCCTCCTCCTCCTCCTCCTCCTCTTCCACCTCCTCCTGCTCTCTGCAGCCTCCTCCACATGCAGTCAGGCTCGTTTATCCGGACCGGTACCGGTACATGTAACCGAGAGGGTCGGTGATCGTAACATTACACCGGAGTACAAAAACAACAACCCTCATTAATCGGGAGGACTAGATCTCCTCTGGTCCATGTTCACCATCACCCCGACATGTAAAATACAGAGTTACATATATTATAGTTCCTCATCGGAGCTATATTGAGACGCATAAAACATCGGAGCATTTTCCTTTGAACTCTGCTCTGCTACGAGCTCAATAGACGCTAATTAGCACATTAGCTCCCATTTCACCAAAATAAAGTTATTCTACACTGAATAAAATCACGTTAGCGGTTTGCACCGCGGACTAAATGTAGCAGAGTTACTGTGGAAAAGTTCTCCAGTATAATTATAACAAGGACACAGAACTTAGGCTGAGTGTTGGACGAGACTGCCGATGGTAGCGGCAGAGACTGACGTAGATAGGTTAGGTTTTAGCTCCGCCTAAACAAAACGTGAGCTGAAGACTGGTGAGAAACTGTTTAATGGTCTAACTCCACATTTCTCCACATTCCACATTACAAAGTTTAAAAGCTTTGCACATGCTTTCAGCAACTCATTTCACACGTGTATATAATGTACTGAGAAGCAAATCTTGGAATTTGCTTTACAGCACTCTGGACAGGAAAGTGAATGTGCATATTTCCCAAAAGGTCAAATTGTTCTTCTCCGGGCTGATAATGCTGTGTTGAGTGTGCTTTTCCACATGCAGGCTTGAGTGTGCCTTTGGAAAATGAGGTTTAAATGAAAGTGATAGATTTTATTCTCTGGTTACCGGCTCAAGCACAGTGTAGTTTACAATAAACACCCTTCTTCTAATGTGCAGTACATGTTTATAGAAACGATCTACTGCCTGCTTCCCAGTCTCATTGAACTCCAATGAGACTAATTTAGTCTCGTCTCTGTGTTCTGTCTTCAGTAACTAATCTGGAGTGAGTGCCTCCTCAGGTCATGTTTTCTTGCCTGTTATCTCCTGCTCCAGTCTGTTGGGTTACCAAAACTCCCTAATGAAGGTTTTCTGTCTTCCTCCGTGGAGCATATTAGAAAGGCACATTTCGTATTGTTGTACAAACAGGCTGTCATCACTGTCATTTATCTTAACATCCACACGTTGACTTTATTGCAGAAAGAACAGTTTTATCTTTTGCACTGGTGTGTTGGTATTGACTTTCTTCAGTTTGGTCCTTGATGTTAATCTTAAATGTCTCTTAATGCCATTTGCCCCTGTTTGTGTAACCATCACTCACACAAGTAAGAACAGAACTGTGCAAAATAATGCCTAAACATGTTCCTGCCTGACAGCTCGGCTCACCGACTGTTGATCGTATGTCGGTGACTCATTATTGTAACTGTATTCAACTAAATGTGAGCCACTTGATTGACTTGACTTGACCAGAAATGAATTACCATACCCAGGCTGAATTACAAAAAAAAAACCCATAACAGACCAATCCTTATTGTTTACTTCTCAGCTTCCACCTGAGAAAAAAAAATCTGCTTGCAATTTAACCCTCGCCCCACAGATCAGAGAAAGAAGCGTACAGTTCTCTGAACTTGCAAAACAGATCGACCTTTTCACACACAGAAGCATAGTTGCACCACAGAAGAGCAAACACATCTGGCCAGGAGGTCAGGTGTACACCCACAGACTGGATGGAGGGCTTTAGTAGAGATGTAAAGTGAAAGAAGAGAAAATGCATGTCTTATTCTCATAAAGCTCACGTTGATCAAATTTATTGCATTTCAATTTTAATGCAACATAATTTCAAAGCAGACATTACAAAAATAACATAATCTACACAATATCAACTGTATTTTGTACAACGATTATCATCATCAGGAACTGGGTTACAGATTAGTGCTCACTTAAACTATACATCATGAGCAGTATGTCAGTGGCAAATACAAATATGAGAAATATTTTAACAGACAAATCAAAGCAAAGGAGGTCAACATAATAAATGCTTCTTAAAACAGCCCTTGAACCCTTTATTTAAGTACATATACTTGGTTACATTCCACCACTGCTCATCACAAATCTCCAGTGTATTACTTTAATTTGAGTCCTTGCAAGGGATCTTTTCAGAAAATTAACAGATGCCAAGACATTCATGAATCATGTCTGCACTACGGAGCTTTGGCATTTCCTTGAGTAGAAGTCAGATCACATTTTCTTCCAGTTTCATGTATTTGCAATCAAATGAGAGCACTGAACAGAGCTTTCCTTCACACAATGTACTGTATTTGGGAGGTGTGTGTGAAGGCACTAAATCAGTTCTTTTATTCTTGAATGGAAATACTGCCCTCTTCCGACCATCTGGTAAACAAATGCATTGAATTACTGATACAGTAAGCATAAAGACACCAGTAAAACAAGACTGAACGTTTTTTGATTTGCTGGATCTGCAAAGTGGGGATTTTTTCTAAAGTCGACCAGCAGGAAGTATTTTATGTCTTTAGAATCTGCTAACCGTGAGTGCAGTCATGAGATCAAATGATAACAGTAAATCAGACTGTGGGAAAACAGGTTTCCCACGGTGCACTATTAATTGCTGTGTTGCCATCAAGTGGGGGTGTTTGTTTTCAGAGATCAGTGTATCAAAGCTTCCATTCAAGGCAGTCATCCTCCTCTCCAGCTAGAATTTTGCTAATCGGTGAATTATCTTTATCTGTTGAAGTATAACCACTTAAGACCGAAACAATCATTATAGCAGCAGTATTGTACACCAATTAAATTAAAAAAAAAAAAACATGCAATAGGTAGGATAAAACGTAGTCGAACACACCGAACCTATTATAATTCCCTGTCTCAGTTATTGGCTTATTTCAAATTTCTCAAGTCAAGTTATGCCGTTTTGTTTACATCATACAAATCACCATTACGATTTCCACCGCTATACATATCCATTGCAGATTGACTACACTTCCTGATGAAGTCTGTGACTTACCAAGAGGTAGTTCTTGACTAAAGAGATGCTTGTTGAGAGAAGGTATCCACAGCGAGCAGTGATAAGGCTGGCTCGAGTGTCCTTTCTTTACATTTATTGTACTCAGTACATTATAAAGTCCATGTTGGTCCTCCTTCTCCTGTGTGCTGGCAGAGTCCGTTAAGTTAGTTTCTTCTTGGAACCAGTGGACCACGCCCCTGGGGTAAACTCCATCGAACCAGCACTTGGCATACAAATCATTCAGGGAGGAGCCAGAACGTCCGCGGCACTCTGCAAATATCAAGGAGTTTTAGACGGATAAAAGAATACAAAAAACATGTTAAAACATGGCTAACTCACCTCCTACTGTAAGAACAGTCGTATTGGACTTTGTTCCTTTATTGGAGCGTGCCTTGCAGAGATATTGTCCCTCATTGACCGGCATAATGTTGATGAGTTTCAGAGTGAGTCTGCGACTGGAAGACTCGTTTGTGCTTTCACACTGAAACTCATGGTCAGCTTGGTCACTTCCATATTGACACACAGTTCGATTCCAAGCCACCCAGGAAAGTAATTTGATTTGCGTCTGGTTTGACAAGATGGCATCACATGTCAGTGTCACGTTTTCTCCACACCGGGCTGCCACCTGGGACTCGGTCTGCAGCTCTACACCTTCACAGACTGAGTTATCAAAGAGAGATGACAAGGTCGAAGAGCAAAACATGAATAATCCCTTCAAATCACATCACTGATCTATTTTTGGTCACATTTTATTTGGAAAATCATATGGATACACAGCAATTTTAAGTAATTAAAAGGGTTCGCAATATGACAATTAAGTTTTAAATGGCAATAATAGTGAAAGTAGTCAGCGGACATTTGGTGTCTGGGTTACATTCAATTCTGATTTAGGGCAAAACAATTTAAACCATCTATATGGTCATGTTAATCAAACTTTATGGAAGGAAGACTTTGTCATTTTGGGAAATATGGTAATCTATTTTCTTGCAAAGAGTATGATGAAGACTAGACCACTTTCCTGTTTCATGTCTGCTCCTGGACAGCTGATACCAACTTCCAGTTAGCTTAGCTTAGCACAAATAGAGAAACAATTATAACTGCTATAAATGCTGTGCTGCTATGAGTGGGGGAGTTGTTGTTTTTAAAGATCAAAGTGTTGGGTGTGGAATTATAAGCTTCTATTCAAGGCTGAGAGTGCAGATTTCATTTCAATCAAACATGAAACTGTCCTCTTCAACAGTTAGAGATGTGCTAATCAATGGATTGTGGTCTTCTTGGACTTTTTAAAGTTGTCTTTCCACAGAAGACAGTTGCCTGTAGCCTCTCAAATGCAAGACAAAACACAAATGCGATTTACAAAACAAGACTTACCAAATCAATGGAAGCATTGCAAGTTTTCAATAACATACATTAGGTTTGATCTAAAGTCTATAGACTGGGTAAGTTCTTATTAATTTCCTGTCTCAAGCATTTCACTCATTTTCAAACTGTCAAAAAAGTAAATTAGCGTGGCTCCCAAAATGTCAAGCGGTTCTTTTCATTCCAGAATGGTGTTGAAGATGAGAAGGTTTACCAGAAATACAGGAAGCTGACTGAGTAATCAATATTAGAGTGTGCAGATACAGTGCTACCGTCTCAGCTGGAGGTCTCCTGGTTGCATTTTCAATCATTTTCAATGTGGCTTTTTCTAATACCAGAGAATTGTATCAACGTTATGTAATGATGAGCACATTTTTCTTTTTTTTTTTGTAAAACTCAATACTCTATCCTTTTAAATCACTTAACAAGAACTGGCTTTGTAAAAATGTCTTTTGATTTACTTTTCATGCTCTGAGACTCACCAGTAATGCTGAACCAGAAAATGGAAACCCAGGCAAAAACGTGATGTCTCCTCGCAGTGGAGGGGAAAGTCATCGCTTTTATCTGCATCATAATCAATGTTGATCACATTAGACAAAACACAGAGCGCTGCTGTACACACGGTAAAAAAAAGTTAATCTATACCTACCATGATGTTCTCCTGAACACGCACCTGGTCAATGTCTTTCATCCAGTGGAGATTTCTTTGGAGTTTGGAGCTCTGGGGCACGTATCTGATGGAAGAAGAACCACCGACTCATCCTCTGCGTTTTAAAAGAAACTTTGAGTGAGGGTGGAGTGGTGTCACGATTTCACCTGAACATGAGCAGACTTGCCCTGGAATGGATGATTGCTTAAACACACCAGTGAAATGAAAGTCTTTTACTTTCCTGGTTTCTGAATATGTAGATCTGTATATATAATATGTAGATATTATGACAAAACATTAACTTTCATCATTATTTAGTTTTAAAGAAAGGACATAGATTTGACCTGTTTTATTCTGATACACAGCATGAGACACATGTCTCTCTGTTGTGTGGAGTTACAGCTGGTTGTGTATCAGTTTATTTTTCATAGGTAGACTATTTACGGTTCATGTTTATCTTGCTGTGACTTATTCAAACCACAAGTCTCTGGAAAGAGATGCCAAAAAGGTTTAACCTTTCTTTAAGGCAGTGCTGGGAAGACTGGGTGTTCCAGACTGAATTAACAGTAACTTCAGGAAAGAAGCAGCGTCTCCACTTGTAAGTCAGCTGATATTTGTTCAGAAAATTGGAAAATCTTCTTGTGAAGCTGAATTTTGTTGCGCTGTCACAACTTGACCTGGAATGTAACCACAATGCCAAAAGAACAAACAGTTCAGGCTGTAATTAAATTAGGAATAAGATTTCTAAGTGGATTTCTAAGGTCGAGCTGTGAGTGTGTGTGTGTGTTTATGTCTGTCCTGGTGACATTACATCCATTTTATACCTGCAAATAATATATTTTTTTTATCTTACAAAAGAATCCAGTTTCACATATATATTTTCCACACTGAATGTGTTTTCAAAATGTCTTTATCAGCCATAGCTTCTTTTTTTAATTTGTAATTTTTTTTTATTCTAATAAATTCACATGGACACAGACAGTGGTACCAAAGGAAAGTGGAGCCCCTCTGTAGCAGACTATTCCTGAACACTAAAGAGGGGTGTGTAGCAACAGCCCCCCTCCCTTTTTTTCCCTTAAATAATTGAACTTTGTCATTTAAAAACCAAATAGAAAAAAAATCTGCGAACAGACTCATATTCAGTGTAAACATTACTATAAGGACCTAAACAAAGGACAAAACAAAAAGGTTCCAGTTGTGTTGCCTATTGTAATCTATAATTAACACCCTGTTTCTCTCTAAATTACAGCAACAATAGTATTGGACTTTAAGTGCTTTCACTATTTTCAGAGCTATACAGCATGTGAATAAAAAAGGCCTGATTTAAAAGATAAAAGCAAGAAATTAGCTGGAAACATTTGGCAAATACTGTTGAAAAGATATCATCCAGACTTCTCCAAATACTGTTTGATAAGGATGGCAAAATGCATCACCTGTTTTCATTAGTAAGAAACCTTTTGGCACCCTTATCATTACAGATCTATAAACCATCAATTTAAGGACAAGTTGAGCACTTGTATAAATCACATGAATAGAGAACACCTAACTGTATAGAAAAGTTCATACACTGTGCTTCATACAATGGACTAAATTATGTGGAACACCATGTAATTTAGCACAATGGGACACCCCAAAGTATCACAATGATACTCATCTGGAAAAGGCTAACAAAGAATAAAAAATAAAAAAACACTACAGATTTGAATCAGTTCAAATGTAACAATAGTAACATACATTTAAACTCACTCTGAAGATAATTTGCATACATAAGTATTAGGACACTTACAGGCAAGCACACATTGGGTAACAACTGATACCTGAAGGGGTAAATCTGTTTCGGTTGCTATAAATCTGCCATGAATAGGCAGATAAACTGGCAACAGGTTGAGGCAGGAAAGCAAGTGAGGGATTTAGCTTTAAAACATTTTGGCACACAGAAACTTCCAGTTATTGTGTAAAGGTGGTAATTGGAGACAGAAAGCAGGTGGGAAATCAGGTAGCAGGTTAAGGATGATTGATGAGCCACAGGTGTGTGGGGGAAAGGTGCACACTGAGGACACCCGGTGGACAGATGAGGAATGTCTGGTGAAGGAAGCACACAGGCCGGAAAAGCAGAAACAGCACGAGGAGGAACGAGGGACTGAGATGGATGAAGGTACAATGTGAAGCACAAAGAAAGAAGCTCCCATAATGATGAGTGTCTTTGATTTGTCAGAATCGTATTTGTACATAAGAACAGCTTGTGTCTGCCTGCACTGGTCTGCAGAATAATAGAAAAAAAAAGTGTATACCAAAGTACAGCACAGCAGGAAGGCTGAAGGAAAACAAACGGCTTGGTAAACCTCATATTTTTATAACTGCTCTTCATTTTATTTGACTTTTTTCAGTTTCAGTGCGGTTTCAGTTTGTACTGTTCAGTTTTTACTTCAAAGTCTGTTGCCTACACAATTGATGATACATTATATTGTATAAATCTTAATAAAACCCTGCTTGCATGTTGACATTACATCATTTTTTTTTTTTTTTGTATTTCTTCCCCTTTTCTTTGACATCAAACTGGATGTGATGGCAGGTAAACATTGTTCAGAGTTCCGACCCTTCCGGTGTGCAGTGACTGATTCAAGGTGTGAATTTTCCTCACATAACAGTTTGGGACAGATGTTTTGCGTAACCTGAGGGCCAGTCCTCCATCCTAATTAGATTCAAGACTCAAACTTTTCTCCTCACTCCCTTCCCTGCTTTGGGTGCTGATAATTTGCAAACCTGCACAGCAGGGATGGAGACGGCTGCCAATGTTGGAAAAGGATATGCTCAATTTAAAACTTTTCTTCACTTCTGCTCTGAAGCCTTTAAAATACTCTTTTCCACATGAAATAAATGAAAGATGTCTAAAGAAGGAACCAATTCCCTAAAAGGAATGCATCCATAGATCCATATTGTCTTTCAGATCCCAACAAACGCTGCACTATAACCTCAACTTTTTAACCCCACAGCCAATTCTTCAGATGTTTTCCTTGTAAATGGTGGGTTTGTCTCCATTTAAAAGAGACGCTCCTTAAAAAAGATGTTTGGCTATGTTGTTTTGTTCACCTGTACATTATATTTTAATAAACGGTGTCCGCTTTGAAATCATTAACAGATCTGTACCTTGTTAAGCAGCTGTCAAATGAATACATTCCAAAGTGCAAAGTGGCCAACAGTCACTCAAAACTGCCCTGAAATTTAAACTGGCATTTTCCCCATCCAATCCAGCTCTCACACAACGTTGATTGCTTTATATACATCAATGAAAACGGTGAGCCTCCCACATTTTGACTGAAAGCTACAGTCCTTGTGAACTTGTGCTGCTGAGCTGGCACAGTCAGCCAAGCAGGATATACACATTTTAAATATTAATCAGACTGAGTCTGCTGTATATTCTCAAGTTACTGCAAGAGTGTAATAGATATCTTTATTTATGTGCAAGGTAGCTGCCATCAATGCATGTAGCACAGTGAAACATATTCATAAGATTCACCTCTGCAGAGGCCCTAAGAAGAGAATGACTCAGCTGTAAAGATTCATAGTTCCTCTATGCTGGTTCATGTGGTGTTAGTTAAACACATTTTATTCGCGGTGAAATGCACAGCCATTCAGACCTTAATTGATCTGAATCTTAATGGAACAATTTAAATGACCATTAGGATTATGGCTATGTTTTCAGCCCTAATAATAAAGCATCACAAGTGCAGTGTCATCACTTTCCGTTATATTTATGGACATAGATGACACTGTAAATCAGGGGGTCTATTTGGGAGTGGTCATCATGCATGATGAGAGCCCCTCTGTAGGAGATAATATCTTCTCTGCTTCCCACGTTGTCAAATCACTCATTCATAATCTTGTCACCCTATTTTCCCAATGATCTCTCTGCCTGTGTTTTTGAGCCAATCAGTTTCTCATCCCCGTTTTTAAAATATCATAACTTATTCTGTCATTCTGCCTTTCAGACTTCCTTCCTGCTGTAGGAGGTTTTTCTTCCTGTTAAAATGGAGTGTTTCCTTCCAGCTGTCGCTCATGTGGGAATTGTTGGGTTCCTGTCTTAAGTGCCCTGACATGTTTTGTGTCGTGATTTGGCGCGACCAAAATAAAAAGTTTGAAATCCGGGGGTTCTCTGTCGCCTCCACCCATCTGGGACACTGTTCAACGAAGCAGCCTCTCATCACCAGAATTTTGTCAAACTGTCATTACTTCAAAAACAAATTTCCACTCCTAATGATCTCTCCTTATTAGAATGATAATTCAAAGTTAAAATAGGCAAGTAAAGTGCTTGTGTAAGTAAATTGTTGAAAGGCAGGCTCTGCCTCTCAAAATGCTGGTAGTATACAGTACATGGCACCAAACTGATCAAACAAAACACTCACAGATTGGATTTTACATACATTTACATATAGATCAATGTAGACTTTTAACACGATCGAGTTACAAATCAATTGAAAAGGTCTCATTTGGCTCAATGAACAATGTGGGTGGTGCTGATATAGAGAAGCACTGAGTTCATCTGTTTGGTGGCTGTGGGGTTTATTTCAAACAGAAAAGATTAGTAAGTGTTGAACTACAAGCATGTCAATCTTAAAGTATGATGTAGCTCAGTATAGCATGGCCTACTTGTCAAAATCGTATTCGCAAGTGGCATCGCAATGATTACAGTTTCAGGTGGCAGAGTTTTGATCCCGTTAGAGTGCACAGTTCACATTGTATAGATCTCATGGATAAGAGGCAAGTTACAGTATAATGCAAGAAGATACCAGAAAGATCCTACACTGTGAATTTCCTGGTGAATATTACAGCATCCTTCTTAAGGCAGCTGAGTCCAGAGAAGGCCACTGGAGACATGAGCATTTTTACCAATATAAAAGTGCTTCAGTTGTTTTTCTTTTTGCTGCTTTAAGTGGAGGGCAACAAAGAAAGAAGCCCTGTGGGCTGAAGAGCTGAGCCCTGTCTTCCTGAGGATCCACTCCCTGGTTTTCGCGCGCGCACGCACACACACACACACACACACACACACACACACACACACACACACACACACACACACACACACACACACACACACACGCACGCACATTTCCTCCTAGCAGAAAAACACAGTAAAAAAAATCGACTGTAGAATTTATAGAGATAGATTCAGTTCAGGATTTTATTTAAACTGTGAACAGAGCATTTGATTTCTCTCCCATTTTGTAGCAGCTAGTCTGAGTCTGCATTTTCTCCTGCTTTTCCCAGGTGTATGCTAAATACAAATACAGTGTTTAGTATAAAGGCAGTGCTTTTAAGAGTGTTTTGTCCTTGGGCATCGGCCTCTGAATCTTCAGTGAAGCAGAGGGAGTTTAAGCCAAACAGCGGGAGGGAGAGAGAAACTGCAGTGAGGGTAGATACTCAAGAGACTCAAGCAGAGAGACAGAGACAGGGAGAGACAGAGATTAAGACAGTTAAAGATGGAGAGGTTGTATACAGTATGTAAGTAAGGCAACATATATTGTGGATGATGCAGTGGTGGAGTGGTCAATGTGAAGCATGAGAAGATGAATAAGAACAAGAAGAAAAAGAAAGATAAAAATCTTTCAGGAGTGAGGGCATTTGAGAAAAATAAAAGGGAGGAAATGAAATAGAAAGATAAATGAAGATAGAGTGACGTGCAGCTTGTGTAAGTGTTCATGGTTGAACTCCCGACACGTCATTATGATTTATCTCATAGAGAGGGTGTGAAAGTTTCTCTCAGATTCTGTTACAATCAAATTCTTATGACGTGAATGCAATTTAATGAAAACATCATCTTAAATCTTTATAAACTTGCCCGGTATCACACCAAAGCGTGTAATGCTCCTGCCTTGCCTTGGTGTGAAAAGTAAGGCACTTGAGTTTAAGCACCAAAAACCACATAGGTTTCAGAAAAGATGAATAGTTTGGGGTTAATGTGACACGGTCAGTTTGTTTCGGTTAAGGCACCGAAGCTAATAGGTTATTGTTAGGAAAAGAACATTCGTGGTTTGGGTTTTGATCATAGACTCTATATAAAAGTAGGCGTAGCTTTCGGGACTTAAAAATAAGGCCGATGCGGAAGTGCCTTAAACTGCAATACCACAGAGGGCCACTAGGGGTTAGCTCCAAAAAGGCTTTGGTTCCACTGACTCCTATTCAACTTCTCTCATGAAATACATCGTCAATATTTTTTTTACGCAAGTCATAATAGTGTCATTCACTAAAGTCCCTTTACTGTTGGTTGCTGCTTGTTTTAGATAAGTAAGTTCACGCGAGTAACATAAGTGACTTACGTCCAGGCTTTCTTTTCCTTCAAGCGCAGTGTGAACTGTGTGTACGTGGATACACCCTTTAAACTCTGCTCCATAAATGCAATTAGTCACAGGTGGACTCTCAGGTTCTGGCACATCGTTAAGATAATCAAAGCAAACAGAGTGCACCTGACCACAGAAATAATTCTTTGAATTAAGAGCTTACAATTTTTTTATTTTATCCATTCAAAACTAAATTTATAACACCATGAAGTGTGCAAAAAGTGAATACTTTACGAATTCTCTGTATTCATGATATTGATTTAGAATAAACTACACAACTGGATCTACATGGTATTTAAAATAAACTTTGTCTTGATGTTGTTTTTCTTAAAATGTGTTTATGTGTGTCTTTTCCAGGACCGCCTTCTTCTCGCACAGTTGCAGCCAGTTGGGAGCTCAAGGACGTTTCTTCGAGGGAGACAGCACTGCTTTCACTCTGCCCTCCTGGGATCAAACCTGGGGGTACTGGGATCAGTCTAAGTTACCTTCCCTGGAGACCCAAAGATCCAGGGCTCAAATCCACTAGTGGACAAATACAATTGTTCAATAATGTTGCAGTGTGTGCATGTGATTTAATTTCATGTGCTTCTTGTCTTCTACTGGTTGTAATCTGCTCGGAGATCATCCGATCATTGCCGCTTGTGGCTATATTTTGTATTTTTTTTAAATTATTCCTCAGCTTCTGTTTTCAAATATCTGGCTCCCCTTGGAGAAACTGTGCTGTTTTGTCCACGTCCCTGAAGGTTTGCTGGTGTACCATGAGTTTTAAACTTGGGTCCGATGCTGCCTACTGCTTCTCTTGGATCTTGAAGAGGATTTTTTTTTCTTTTAATCATTGCTTTTTGGTGTAATGAACTAATTTATTCTCTTAGCGTTTGAGATAGCTCCTTTATGTTTGTCATGTTTGCTGTTCAACTGCCCTGCAACACTGCATTGGCAGGATTTATATCTGAAGCTGACACAAATTTGGGGTTCTTAAAATGTTCCCAAAAGCTTAATTATTAATTTGTTATCCTTATATACTGGCAAGTGATGAAAAACAGCAATATTTTCAAAACATTCTTGAAACTGAAAGGGATTATTTTACATATTTTATTATCAATTTGATTGTCAGTCCACTGATACACATTTCATATTTAAAATATCTCTATTATCAGAAAATGTTTAATATATAATTTTGATTGCAACAGTACTCATCATCAGTGTGTTGTGCTAAACTGTGAACCTGCAGTTTACTCAGTGCCTTTAAATAAAATAAAATATCTATTAGGGTTTTTTTTGTTGTATTTCTATCAGACACGCACACATATGCATCACCTGCTGTCTGTTACAGGCAACTATTTCTGAGATTGTCTGTCATTCGGCCCTGGTCCAAGTCCCATGAAAGCCAGTCATGTTGTCATTTCACAGTAAGTGAACATGATCTCACCAGTGATGAATTTTAGGTTTCAGTTAGGGACTGTAATTTAGTAGAGCCCATCTAGCTGGGCTGCTGGCCAAGAGGCAATGTAGCAGCAACAGACTAAGCCAAGACCCAATATAGTAGCCATGGTAAGAAGGGATGCTACTGCTTGCTGTCCATTAGCCTGAGGCTGGATGAGGAATGGATGGAGGAACCATAAAGGAAAATAGTCAAAAGGTTGTTGCAAAAGCTCGCCAGAAAAGGAACTGATTATGTCTTAAAATATAGTGAAGGCCATCTTTTTATTTTTTCCCCTATTTTCCCTCTCCTACAATTTAACTCTATAACTGCTACCATTTGACTCGCATTCAAAATGAAGCAACTTACTCACTATGGACCATTATGAGCCAGTATTTTCATATTATCAGCAAGGTATTAAAACAAAATGCGCAAAAAAAAAACAAAAAAACGTTGTTGTGCTCTTTGAAGAAAGCACAGAGGCGGTTTCATCATCCTGTTGGTGTATTCTGTATTCTGTCCACTGGATGTCGCTGCTGAGCTGTCGTCTGTCTGCATGTCGGAGCTGTCCACGGTGCTGAAATGCGCTGTTGTCGCACTGACTGTATTTTTGATCAACACCTGATACCGTCCTCTACTGACGGGTCCCCATTACCCGTCAGTAGAGGATGTATGCTTGGTACAACATATAAATAAACGAGGCAGCATTATTAACTGTAGAGCTTTTCCAGCATTTAATACACTTTCATGACATGATCATTTTTTCAAACTTTTTGCCAGGATGGGGTTTAAGTTGTTGTCGGAATTACTTTAATGACCATCTCTCTCATCTCCTCCCTTTCTTTTGCAGCTCTGGACTCCATCTTTGAATGAACTGCCTCCAGCTGCATTTTTCAGATTATCTGCATTGTCTTCTATCTTTCCTTGGTATTCTGTAATCACGCGCTAACAACCAACAACTGCTCAGTTTCATTCTCCTGATGGCCAGCTTCCATAAAGGACACTTTGATTTCAATGAAAGACAGCTTATAGGACACAGCAGCTAATGTTCTTCACCAGTAGTTCACTTAACAATGTTTTATTTCCTATACAGTACACCGTATACACTTCAGCATGTGTTTTGTTCAGTGAAAGGACATTCATCATACCATATCATGAGAGCAGAGCACCCCACACGGTATAATTAATGCTTTAAAAAAAAAAAAAGTTTATTCATTTTTCTTTAGCATTAAAAGGCCACCCAATTTTGCACTTTGGTATGTTAGACAATATTTTTTTTTACAAAAATGGCTCCTGTACAGACCCTCGTGCTCACCACATTACAACCGGTAACTCAGCTCTGCCTTATCTTCATTTAAAGGCACTTCATCATATTTTCTTGCCTGTGGCGGCATTTTAAAGGCCACTATCACATTTCCTTCCACTAAAAGGGCACCCATGAGGGCTCTTCATTCCAAATTGTTACATATAGAGGCACACTGGGACTCTTCATCCTGATTTATCCACAACTAAGACAGCCATTATAGAACTTTGGCATGTCCTCTCCCTTGTGTGGGCACCGAGATGGCATTTTATCACTTTACTCCACTGTGGGGACACTTTCACTGTTTGTGTTTTCCCTTGGAGGCATCAGGAGGCCGATTGCCTCCAGTGCCCTCCCTTACCCCTCCGCCCTGAGTCAGCCAGTGATTGTTGGGATAATGTTTGATGAATTCATCTTACATTAAATGCGACTAGACATCCACTTGTGTTTCCAGAAGCCCAGTCAGTTCATGTCATGATAAACAATTGGCTGTAAAGAAACTGCTCATTGCATGTTAATCCTTTTGAGGGTTATTATCATCCCCTCTATCATTTAAAAAAAATTATAGCCTGGAATTGTTTCCAAAATAAAAGCATTTTAAAAAATGATACCAGATGAGACGCGTTGCAGTCTAATAACGAATGATTCCTTCATTCATGATCAGTTTGAGTGAAATTGTAAAGAAATTAACTAAATTAACCTACTCCAGTATTGATCGTTAGATGGCGCTATCAGTAAACGAGCCTCAGCCACAGAGCCACTCATATGATGAGAGCAGAGAGTCAGTGCTTCATCTACTCACAGGAATTCAGTGAACTCAGCAGTCCTGGCTTATTGCGCTCGATGCCGCTATATTTCCAGGGCATTTAACACCTTTAGGGGTGCAACCACAACTTATTAAAGGACAATCACCGAATATTTTTTATCCTCTTCCTCTTCCGTGTCGGGAGGAGGACTATCTACCCACAATCTGCAGGACGCGCCGGCAGGATTCCCCCCCCCCCCCCCAAGTTGCTCACAGAAAACCACGGACAGGAGTCAGGCTGAGAAGTTGCGTGTTGGACCCACTCCGTCAATCCTCGGGAGCCTGGTTGAAAGTTATGCTCTTGACGCCGGTGCACAAACAGACTCGCACAATGTTAAGCAGACCCGACGGATTCTACGTGTCTGGAAAATGATTGCAACCAGCAGCGAGCTTTTCATTATGGTGAGGAGATGCCTTCTCACTTTCAAACCATTCAGGTAAGAACACGCTCACTTCGATCTATCACGGCTGGAAAGCTTCTGTATTTAAAATGAAAAGAGGCGACGACATTTCGTGTGCTGCTTTGGTGACGTTTTACTTTATTCTTGACGCAACATCATGAAAAATGAACACATATTGAATGGAATTGAAAAGAATACAGCAAAACCTGCAAAGTTGTTGATTAAGTCACCACATTAGACTAATACGTAGCCTAATGCAAAAGAAGGCATTTGATTTGTTGTTTTCATTAGAGCAAGTCAGACCTTTGGAAATAATTGGAACAACAGGGTGCCTGTGCCACAATTAAGGTTTGCTTACTCAGCTAAAGGTCTCAGCTACAGCAGCTGGAGAAGCAGTGAAAGCAAACCAAGCAGATGCAAACTCATTAAAACTTTGAAGTCTGACAAGATAGGCTACACCCAAACTCGGGGACTCCAAAGTTTACCATAATAAATGGTGGCAGGGATAGTGCTCGTGTCTGTTCTTGAGGTTTAAAGTTTAAAGTTTCCTGATGCTTTACAGCTTTCTGGCCAAACAGTGATGTTTCAGTTTCTGCTCTGCCAGGACTCCACACCTGATTTAACACGCCAACGAGAAACAGATATGCTCATACTGTATAGTTCAGTGGATGGTGCAGAGACAAGATGTCTCACTGTAGAATCAGCTGTGTTTATTCACACATGCACGCTCCTCTGCACACCAATCCCCGTTTTTCACCATTATATCATACATTGGATAAAGTACTATCACACACTCAAGCTCTAGCTGAGTCTTTCTGTTGCCAGCGTTCTGCCTCATACAAATTAGAAAAAAAAAGAGCTAGGTTTATGGAACAGAAGTGTGACAATCTGTCCTGCAGTTCTGCTCCATAAAAGGATTGTTTCCAAAAAAATTCTCAGCACGACTCCTGGAGCGTTCAAACCAAGCTGGTTTCAAGTTAATCGCTCCACAGCGTTTGTTGCTAAAGCTGGAGAATTTGAGAAATGTTTGCTGTTGTGTTCACCACTCGCTCCAAATTGCAGCCTGTAGCTGAATGGTTTTTGTTTTGAATAGTTGCTCACTGAGCACAGTGTGATACAGAAAACCCATCCATGTAATGGCTCATTTGAAATGACACAGTCAAGTGAGTGCACTTTTCTGTGGCTTGATTGGTATGAACTTTGAAAAATGTGTCCACGCTCCATGAAGCCGAATAAAAAAACTGAGTCTTCACTTTGAGCTTGACTTGAAGTGAGCTATTCTTCTGCTTTGAAATCAAAGCACCTACCTTAAAAAAAAAAAAAAAATGTTCTTTAACTTTTTTGTTCCTGTCCGTCATCTGCACTTAGTTTCTAGTCTCATAAGCTCGAAGTTTGTCTTTTGGGCCTTTTTGACACTTTATCAGCCTTTTGTCTCTCTCCCTCCCCTGCAGGATCTTTGTGGTGGGGATCGGCTTTTTCAGTCTGTGCTTTCTAATGACCTCTCTCGGGGGCCAGTTCTCGGCCAAGCGTCCCGGAGATTCCCCCTTCACCATGCGAGCTGAAGGTAAGCCCGCTGTTCCACATCAGTGCTGCTTGGTAGCTCGTGACACCAGTGGTTGTGCCCTGCAGTGGTAATGGAAAGGCAGGAAGCATGCTGGGAGCTTGGTGGGGCTTCCTTGATTGCTGCCAGCGGATTGACAGACCTGCTCACTTTGCTCCTCAGGAGTGCGTTGGAGGGGTCCTGGTCACCTGGACAGAGTCCTCTCTTCTCTCATCTGCGCCTCTGTCTTTTTTTTTTTCACCTAGTTTCATGTCAAGCCCTCGCTGTGACCCACATGAACTCATTTTCGTAGTAGTACTGGTAGCTGGAAATTGACCGACTCTTTTGATCAGCTTTATGTTTTGCTTATGTTGACCTGTGTCGGAGAATAGTGCAGATCCACCAAATGTTCCCTCAACAAAAATAGAAATGCAACATTAATGTTTTTGCTCCCAGTTTTCATGAGTTCAAGTAAAATATTTCAGAGTTATTCGATGAACAGATGTATTTATACATTTTGTTCACAACATTGTGAAAATCCGTGTTGGTGAGCATTTAAAGATGCTGATTAAACAGAATGATTATTGTACAGATGTGCCTTGGACTGGTCACCACTCTAAAATGTGCAGTTTAATGTCACAACACAATATCACGGATGTCATAAGTTTTGAGAGAGGGTGCAGTTGGAATGCTGACTGTAGGATTGTCCACCAGAGCTGTTGCCTCTGAATTGAATGTTCATTTCACGACCATGATATGTCTTCAACGTTGTTTCTGAGAATTTGGCAGCACATCCAACCAGCCTCACAACCGCAGAGCACATGTAACCACCCCAGTCCAGGACCGCAACATCTGGCTGCTTCACCCGCAAGATCATCTGAGAGCAGCCATCCAGACAGCTGCTGAAACAGTTGGTTTGCACCAAAACTGTCAGAAATGATCTCAGTGAAGCTCTTCTGAATGCTTGTTGTCCAGTGGTTTGCAGATTTGAACGTTGTGAATAGAGTGGCCCACGGTTGGGGTGGGGTTATTGTACGGGCACACATAAGCTGTGAACATGGGTGCATTTTCTCGACAGCAATTTGAATGTACAGAAATATCAAGATGAGATCCAGCATGAGGTCCATTGTCGTGCCATTCTTCCACCGCCATCGCCTCATGTTGCAGCATGATAATGAACGGCACCGTGTTGCAAGGATCTGCACAGAATTCCTAAAAGCTGGAAACATCCCAGTTATTATATGGCCTTCACACTTGCCAGACATGTCACCCATTGAGCCTGTTTTATGATGTTTCTGACCGCCGTATACGACAGTGTGTTCAGATCCCTGCTAATATCCAGCAACTTCATACAGTCACTGAAGAAGAGTGGACCAACATTTCACAGGCCGCAAGCAACAGCCTGATAAATTGCATGCAAAGTACATGTTTTGTTTTATTTTTGCATATCAGAAGTCTAAGATCTTTCAGTTCAACTCGTGAAAAATATGAGCATAAACAAAAGTGTTTAATTTACATTTTTATATAGTGTATAATTCACTAAATGTATTCTATCAGTGCTGCGCTTGCTGTGAGCTCAAAGAAGCACAAATAAGTTGTCTCAACATGAATTAACCTGGCAGTGAAGATTGAAAAGTGAACTTGAAAACAGTAATACAAGTTGATGTGATCATGGGGGAGTATGCTATCCTTCTCTCAGTGAATGCTGCATGTTTTGGGGTGACAGCTACAGTTATCACAAAGTAATTCTAAAACGGCAACACAAGACCTTTCCCTAACTGAGATCAACAAATCAAACCCACTCCAGACAGAAATCAGAACCATGCACAACCATCCCTGAAAGAAACTTGTTGTCTTTCTCAGCACGTCCTCCGTGTTTGCGCTTTGTGCCTCTGCATATAAACCACTACAGCATGAGCCATTTGGGAGAGTCAGTGCTAGCTTTTGGACAATTGTTTCTCACCTTTTTATCACAGCCTGGCACAATGTTGACACTGCGTGTCATTCTCTGTGACGAGTAGCAGGTGGCACGAGAAGCACTGCTTCTTTCCATCACAAACCATCCAACCAACCAGCAGTTGTTTGTGGTTTGCTCTGGTAGCATGTAACACGGATGTCAATTTATTTCTATTCAAATGAGGCAGCAGTAATCATTTTCACCCCTGGTGAATAATGCAGTGTCTCTCATGGCCAAACAGCAAACAGCATGTCAACGGGTGGTTGTTTATTTTTGTAAGATGGTATCTGACATTGACTGACTGCGATGACTGGTTATTAAAGGCTTTAATGAATGGTTCATAGTTGAAGAACCTTCTCGGGAAAATAAGTGCAAACCTGAGAATGTATAACAGCAGCGGGGAATATTATAGTGAGGTGAATCATACCATTTATGAAATACCATACATTGAGCTGGTTCAGGGTGAGGGAGGGAGGAAGGGGGGGTGGGAGGAAGGGGGGGGGGGAGGTGCTGGGAGGTGGGACTGGAGAACAGTCTGATTAATTAACCACTCACAGGCTGCAGTCAAAGGGAAGGCATCCGGCCTCGAGCTCATTAAACACAGCCGTGCTGCGAACCAGGGAGAGCCGAGCTATGCAAATGCTCATTGTGTGTGTGTGTGTGTGTGTGTGTGTGTGTGTGTGTGTGTGTGTGTGTGTGTGTGTGTGTGTGTGTGTGTGTCTCGTGAATGAGCTGGTTGTTGGTTGCATTGTTCAGTGGCCCAGCCCCTTGGTAGCAGCTTACGTACTATACTGTACACACCCATCCTGCCTTTGCTGCCTGCTGGACGTCACGGAGAGCTGCAGGAGATGAACGCACACGTGCATCTGCATACGTTGTTGTCACTCTTCACACCAACATGAGTGTGACATGCAATTATGCTAGAGGTGAGAAAATTTCAATAAGAAGCACTTCGACATTCACAGTATTTTGAACCTGGAAGGGTAAACACAATGGCCCGGCTACGCCACTTCTCTGTTTATTGCTCATCTTGTGAATGGCAGTAACTTCCTGAAGAGCAAAAGGTGAGAAGAAAAAATGAGTAATCATTATCTTCTACCGTCTGGTTCTCTCTCATCTTTCTGCCTCCCGCTAGCCGTCTCCCTGCAACATGTTTTTTTTTCTACCCCTCGCCTTGTTTCGGCTCTATTTTTGCAGTGTTATAGATTTTTATACAGCTGCTGTTTGTAGGTGATGCACCCTTTGACATCGCACAGCCCGGTAGCCAGAATAACACCGGGTTGCGTTTGGTTACAAAGCTATATCCAAATTTAAAATGCATCCATTTCCTTCATTGTTTCCCTTTGAAGGTACAGGCAACTAATGATGTGGAAAAAGTAGGGGGGAGAGAGGGGGGACAGAGGGAGGACTATTTTCACCAGAGTGAGAAGCATTCAAGGCGGAGGAGTTTGATCCTAGATATCTTAAAGGCTCCAGAGGTGTACTGTAGCTTTCTAATAAGCTCTTTGAAGACCACCTTCACAGTATGTCCTTTTGCCAGAGGGGACTTAATGCAGCTTAGCCACAAAACGAGAAATAGGCCTAGGACGCTTTCAGGCTTTACCGTGCTCAGAGCAAGACTAAATGGTTCAGATGTTAATGTCCTCTCTATTCTTACCAGGCAGCTCCATTACCTGAGTTTCTTTGTCCACCATCCTCTTAGTGCCGGAAAATACCTACTGCAGACTGCAGCATCTCGCAGCAAAGGCAGATATTCCATTTTCACCTGCCCTCATGTATTTGAATTCATACTTTTGCCTCTTTGTATTAATTCTGCTGAATGCATGTTGGAATTGATCTTGAAAGAATAATCAGGGGATAAAATAAAAGCAAACATTGACATTTTTAAAGCAGAAGGCTGTAGGAGCATAGACGCAGACGCATTAACAGATTAGAATAGTGACCGAATTTTGATCCTAACCCGAGCTGTTTTTGAGATAATTGTATAAACGTAGAGTTGACTGTTACAGCGCCACCTTTAGGTCAATTAGTGTCATTATTTGTGCCTTAGCCTTTGGAACAATTTGCAACTCGTGCCAGTTTTGGTAAGTTTTAACCGCATGCGTTTTGCTTCACGATCGCTTTTAGCGGAGAAAAATAATAATAAGGGAGAACAATAAGCAGAACAAAGAGAAGACGGTTCCGTGCTGCTTGGACCCCTTATAATAAATAGTCATGATAAACTACTTACATTTGGTGACTTGACTACAGAAACAGTTTTGCCCTCGCAGTTTAAGCTAATGCGGAGTCGCATAGCAGAGCATCAGGTGTGTAAGGAGCATCGTTCAGCATCTTGTTTCCCGCGAGTCTTTCAGACACACCGTCAGAACTTTTTTTTAATTTTACTTGCTCCGCAATCTTCACTACATGACGAATAAAAAGGAGTCTTTTCCGACATCGCTCACAGCAAGGGTGTGGCCTTTGCAGGTCCGTCAGAGCTGTGAACTCCCATCGCTTTGTTTGAATGAAAAATTGGATAAGTAATGTGCTTAAAGTGGAAACGGTCTCTTCCTGCGTGTGTAGATGTGATGACTAAAATAAACTCGACCTTTGCTTTTGATGGGACTTTACCAGTAGTTAAGAATGCCTGGAAATGGGTGCGCAGGTGACTTTGTCAGGCTCTGTGCCTGACAAAGGAGAGATGTGAATAAAAGATGACGGCTCATTGTTCACTTTCACAAGCTCCCGTCGGCTGGTGGAAAGAGCAGGGCTTTTCTCTTGGATCATGGGGCGGGTGCGACTGCAGCGGCTCTGCTAATTGTTGCTTTATCCAAGATTGGTCATGGCACAGATTCAACTGCTAACACGTTTTTAGTGTCTCAGATTGCTTTGGTGTTGTTTGTTGCATTCTACATCTTCTATTACATCCAACAAGGAGGTTATGTTTCCCATTTGCAGTTTGTTTTTTTGGTTTTGTTTGATTGACTTCAGGATTCTGATCAAATTTAACAAATTATTTTTCACTTGATGAGGTTCAGATCCAGGAGGTGACAACATTTTTCTTGAGTTGTTTTTCTTTCCTAACCCCAACCGTGTTTTGTTTTTTTCCCTAACCATGTTTCTTTTCCCGAAACCTACCCATGTTTTTGTTTTTCCAAACCCCAACCATGTTTTTGTCACAATCTCCAACCATGTGCTTATTTAGTAACCCAAGCCATGTGTTTTTGCACATTTACATATAGATGACTAGACGATTGTTCTTAGCGGAGTTCTGTGCTCTTCAAGTTCCCTTCTCGTTTAGAGAGTAATTTGGTATGCACACTGTAGGGCAGAGGCTCATGCACAACATGGTACTTTTTTCTCGTCGTTGTTGTTGTTGTTTGGGATAACAATAGACACAGTTCAGACTGGGCTAATGTAATGTTTTTGCCCTGTACTATAAAATAAAGTTCATTAGTAGTCCCTTGTGGACAGTAGTGTGTAGTATAACCGTTGGTGTTTGTTTAATTTTGTGTGCAGATGTCCTATCAGTTAATTAATTGTGTCCTGGGGGAAGCAGTGTATCATTATTGCAGATTTCACTACAACTTTTTATAAATTAGCTACAATAAAGAAATTGTCTCTGTTGGAGTGGGGCCATAAAGTGTGTGCATGCACTTGGACATACAGTGTCAGTGCTCATACATGCAAAACATAAAAAAGCAATAGATTTTAAAGTAATTAATCCACAATCAACAAAGCTACTAATTTAAAAAGTAGCAAGACACCGTGTTCTGCTGACTTCAGTGTCTTTTGGAACATATGTGTTGTTGATGCGACATTGTCAGCTATGTGAGCTGCAAACTGGGTCAGGAAGTTCACTTCCTTTTGTTTTAGGTAGCATTTTCTATCCTGGTTGTTTCTCCTGCATTCATGCATTTTTTTGTGCGTGAAAACAGGAAACTGTTTGTGCAAAATAGTGAGTAGAGAGAGCATGAAAGAGAATAAAACTACTTTACTCCCGTCCTGGAAAATGATAGTCTGATGTGGCACACTGCAGTAGCCAACCGCACTCATGTATGTATTTTAATAGAGCTTCAGTTCAGGGAGTCAAGTATTTGGACAGTTCCATATTTTTCATTTTCAAGGTCTGTGCTTCAGTACATTCAGATTAGAATAAAATAAAGGACACTACAATGGGAAGTGCCAAGCTTTAAGTCTCATCTTTAATTTTAGTAGCTGTATGTGGTGGTGGGGCATGGTTTGGCTCAGCTGCAGGAGGGACTGATTGGGGGAGTGGTTTAGGGACCGGTGCCTGGAAGGGGCTTAGTTAACCCCAGCTGAATCAAATCCCTGATTGTCCCTCTCTTCTCTGCATAAGAACCCTAGCAGGTCACCAGACGGGCGTTCACTACAGAGGACACGGAGTAGCAGGGTGGCTGCTGGACAGACGTGATTGCGAGAGCTTGGATGCTAGGCAGACGAGCACACAGAAGTTGTGTATTTATATATTGTATGTTTGGGTCCGGTGGAATAAAACAAAGAAAAAAACAAACAAAAAAAAAGCGGGTGCGCACAGGAAGCCTAGAAAATGGCAACTGACTCGACTCAGTACACTGAGCAGCACAAGTCTTGTGGATGAGCGGGATTCATTGTGACAGCAAAACCTCTTTATGACTGCACAGGAAGTCGAGAAGGATTTTTCAGGATGAACATAACCTGAGAGGATTCACCACATAATGTAAAGCCCTGGCAAGCCTTGAAAACAGAAAGGCCCAAGCTGAAGTTCTAAAAAACATAGAGAGGAAAGAGTGGAGTTAAAAAAAGGAAAGGGGTCCTGACCCAGAAACATAGCATCTCATTGTCAAACATGGTGGTGCTCCTGGTATGGATTTTGCATGGCTGCCAATGGAACTGTCACACTGGCATTTATTGATGATTTCACTGCTGACAGAAGCAGCTGGATGAATGCAGAAGTATACAGGAACTTTTTGTGTGCTCAGATTCAGACAAATACTAAAATCATTGGATGATATTTCATCCTGCAGCAGGACAACAGTTATAAAACATACAGCCAAAGCAACCTAAAAGCTTTTCAGGATCAAAAGAGTGGGATGTTCTTGTCTGGCCAAGTCAGAAGTCACCTGATCTCAGTCTGATTGAACTGCTTTCCACTTGCTGAAGACCAAACTAAAGGCAGAGAAACCCACAACAAGAAAGAGCTGAAGGTGGCTGCAGTGAAAGACGGGGAGAGCATCACCATGTAAAATACTAAATGGGTCCAAGCCTTCAGGCAGTCACTGAATAAAAAGGATTTTCCACAAACTATTAAATGCTTTACTACCACCGCTTAATTTTGGACACTGTGTTAAAAGGGCTACAGTATATCTCACAGTTCTTTCAATATTAACATAAACTTACTCAAATTAAAGCTGAGACTTGGCCCTTTAATGTAGTCGCCTTTATTTCATTTTGACTGCAACTAGCAGACTGTGCTCTGTGTTTCCGAGTCCGACTTTCCTCAAGTTGCCAAATTTGTTGTGCTATTTTGAGCTCCTGTATAAAATGTCAGATGACATGGTATTTAAGATCTGCATTGAATTGGTAAATTAAACATTCTGCAGGTTTTAAGTGTGCGCAGTGCAACAAAACATCACCATGCCTCCAAATAAAACTGTGGGTCGATCTGTACTCTGTGAGGTAACCAAAGAAGGAGGCAGAAGATGGTTTTAATTGAAGCTAGAGAGAGCCATGTTTAATAGATAGTGCAGGTAGTTTCTTCTTTTCCAGGCTGTCAGGCATAATAAGCAGTTAGAGCTGCACACAGGAGAAGTGACAGAGGTTTTTCTGCTGTAATAGCTACTGGATTCAGCAGCTCCCTCGTAGGTGCCAAAAGGAAGAGAGCGCTTCAATCTCAATCAGCCGTTGCTGTAATGAATATTTGAATTGGGAGTGAGAGGACGGGGAGAGGGTTCACAGCAGGAGGGAATGTAGGATTTTATCCTGTTGACAGGTGAGGTGCAGAGGTCTGGTCCTAAGCTCCCTCACTAAGAAAAAGAGGCAGCCAGAGTGCACATCAGGGATGACAGGAGTTATTTATTTAGCTGTCAGGGCTGCTAATAGGGAGAAGAAGGAATTGTTAAATGTAAATCAATGAAAGGAGAAACACTTCCATTTTGTTCAGCTCAATATTAAAGTAAAGTTGTGCACCGAGATGGTATAAAGCTACATCTTTTACTGGATTTTGTTGATCGAATAAAATGTCTCCTCTGCTCAACATTATAAAACAAATGCTCACTCTCCAAATTGTCTGCAATGTGGTCAAATGTTTCTGTCATTCTCTACTTTTTGATGTTCTATGGTAAAAGGAAAATAATAAGAGTAAAATAAATGATGAATTTTATATTTTTGCTTACTGGCAAGTAATTGAAGAATTAGCGCCACCAAGTGTTTATCTTTTGACACTTGACTTCTAACATTTTGCCAACTGCATTCCAATGAGCATCTATTGATATTAATATTGGGGATTTAGCTGTAAATCCAAACAACACAGGAAATAAATGTCTGTCGAGATGTGATTTAGGGAAGTCCTCAGAAATGCTGAGTAAAGAAGGCACAGAAATGTGTATCTTAGTGAGCAGGTGTGGTTGGCCCTGTTGCTAGGTATGACGCATCCTTTACAAACATTCTGTTGGCTGATACAACATTTTAAAAACTCTTCGTGAGAATGGGCACAGAATGGACATCAGAATTAAATTACCTGCGTCCCAATATGAGGCTGTGAAAGGGCTGTAACTTGTTTGTATGATCGCTGCTGTAGAAGGCTGCAACAGACCCGAGTCATCACTGCTGCACTGTCGTCATCCCTGAACGATATCATTTGTTGCTTTTCATTAACTTCCTGTCATTCGGCATCGGAAGAATCTTTCGTCGTTTCACTTCCGTTTGCAGTTGTTCAATCCGGGTGTAGACCTCAGGTTGGTTTTAACCAATCGGCATGCGCTGAAACCGCCCCGAAACTCTGCCACTGCTGCAACTACCTACTGTGTCCACCAAAGTGTTTTTTTCACAAGTACCGCTTATGTTTTAAGTTGTTTATTCTGCGCTGAACATTGAATGTTTGGTGATTATATTTTTTAGTTTTTTTTCGGTCAATGAGAGTTGAAAAATATTAGCACTGTGCTCGTCACTGTCACCAGCCGTCCAATCACAGTGAAGGAGGGGGAGGGACAAACGCGGTTAACCGCCGACACTTGGAAAATGTCACTATTCTAAGAATTTTTGTCAGTAGGAGTAACTTTTAGCGTAAGGAATCTTTGTGAATACGGCCCCTGGATCTCACTTGAGCCTTATGTCATTTTTATTTTAATTTTTAGCTACAGCACCTCAAAATATGCGATAGTGCCATGGCAACACCAAGCAGTATATTACTTTAAGCAGCCCTTGAAGTGGTGTAATTTTTTAGATGACAGCATCTTTTTCTTACTAAGAAATTATTTCACTTACACTTGCAGAAAAAGACGGATACTGTTCTTACAGCTGCAACTATATTGCTCTTTTTTGCAATCATTAATTTTACTGTCTTGTAAATTGTGTAATGTAACTAAGTATGTGTAGTGTACTCAAGTACTGTAGCTTATGCTTTTTAGGTATGTGCGTTTAATTCACTACATTTATTTCACAGCATCAGTGACATGGTTACTTTACGATTTTACATTTGAAGCCCAAATCACTTCAAAGTCAGTCAACTTTATTGTCAAATCACCATATGTACAAGACACACAAATGTATCGAAATATTGTTTCTCACAGTCCCACGGTGTGCAAAATAAAAAGATAAAACAAGAAAAGTATAATTATGTAACAATAACACAACAACAACAACCACAGTGCCGCTTAACTGCAATATAATTATTCAATTCAATTTTATTTACATAGCGCCAGATCACAACAATGTAGTGCAAATACGGGTCCACAGTGCAAAAGTTCAGACTTTATGATGCAGTGTCGTTTGTCCAGGAGAGGTCCTCGGTGATGTTCACACTCAGGAATTTGCTGCTGCTCGCCCGCTCTACAGCAGAACCGTTGATGGTCAGAGGGCGGTGTTGGCTCAGGGTTCTCCTGAACTCTGTAACAATCTCCTTTTTCAAAACAAATAGCCTTCATTTTAAAGACACAATATTGGACTCATCTGAAAATAACACACATCTACAAAAGCTGCTGTTTTGTAACTTCTGCTCTCTTTAAGTTTTCTGCCTTATTACTCTCCCTCTACTCTACACCCATAATCATTGATCCTTTTTGTGAATATTTGAAGTTGTATCAGTGATTCTTGTTGATCTCTGAAGCAATCCTTGCTGCTGTTTTGGGTTGTTTTCTTTTTGTTGATTGTATTCATAATTTATGCAGTCCGATCTGCTGCTGGTCTTTCTGGGTTTGGCTGTGCACTTTCTGTTCTTTCTATTCTCATTTAAAAGCCCAAAAAGCTAAATTGTTTTGTCCTTAACTTTTTTTGACAACTTCTCCTGCTGTAGAGGATAGAAGATTGAGTTTTCTCCTGATCTGAGGAGACTTGTTATGCAAACAAACAATGTTTGATCTTTTCTCTGAGCTCACTTCACTTGTCTAACTAACCAGCCAGGTTATTTATGGTCAATGTGTAAAGTCACACAATTACTTCCAGCAGAGTAACCACATATGTGCTTTTTTTACATTAAGTTTGACAATCAGAACTTTTTTTTTGCCATATTAAGGAGGGATGTTCAGGCTCTCTCAATTTGATTTAACTTTGATTTGATTTATTAATTATAAAATATTTTTTAAAGTTAAGCTAGATGTTTTTTTCTATGCCTCAAATATTACCTTATCTAATATTTTATGAAATAACTATGTGAACCTCAAATTAAACTTTGCTGTTTGATTTTTTTAACTGTCCAAATACATTGTGGGGACACCGTGTCTCCATGTGCTGGGCTGATAGCGTGCCTGGCATGTTGTTCTTCATTGTCCTTATCTAGAGATATGGTTCATAAAAGCAAGTGTGTGTTCAGGTACTTTATCTTTTAAATGGAGTAAAAACGGTTAAAGTCTACACACTGTTTACAGAACAAGGTGAAGACTGCCATGCTGCACGACATGTTAGCCCTGCTTTTTGTCATGCTTGGAAATGCTTAAGAAGAATTATTGACCAAAATTAAATCAGTTTGTTGGTCACGAACTTTACTTAGGCTTAGTAATTTAAGAGTTTTTGTTTTTTTATGAAGGTGGGATATTGCTACAATGACTTTTACACATCTATTTTGCAAAATGGTATAAATCTGATTTTATTTGTGAAGTGAGTTCCCCTGTCAATCAGTGGAATATTAAACATCTATTTTAATTATAGCCTCCAAATGAAGGACTTGCTGATTCTGAACCACTGACTCAGAGAGATATTCAGTCTGTTGTGTTGTTTCTGGTGATCTATGAACCATAGGCAGACTGATCAATAAAAGCACTGGCACCTCTCGACTTGACTGGGGCCGTGCACACTTTATTTTCTGGACATATCAACACTTTCTTGGCTGAGCTGCAACATTTGTGGAAACGCCTGAGGGACAAGGTTTATATGCCAATAGCCTCTGACTTGCTGACAGAATGTGTGAGGTAAAAGCAAAGTTTGCTAATGCAGAATTCAGCAACAGGCGGGCAGGATGACAAGATAAAAGGCTCAAGCACTAAGGCAGGGATGGTACACGGAAAGGCTGGTGGGGAGCTATGGCTCTGAGAGTTTCAATATTCATACCATCATACCACGTTGTATTTAGTAAGCCTTTTTACTTTTAGTACATACTGTAGCTACCCTTGTTGCATGTAGTGTCTATACAATTGGGACATACTACTTCATCATAAAAATGCGCTCTGAACTGGTCATATCCTTCACGATTGGTAGCGCAACATTTGAAGGAAAAAGTCAAACGATGCATTTTGGAACGAGTTTGCTTCCTTTTAATGCTTCTTCTTCTCTATCCTCCTTAGTCAATGTGATGTATCTTCCTCCGTGTAAAAGATTGTGGGTCAGAACAGCTCAAGTAGCATGCTGGCTTGCATATTGCAATATTCAACCTGATGTAGTAGGACATCCTGGATACTTTTGGTATATTACATTTAACATTATGTTCATACTAAATCTTTTTCTGGCATACTAACTGGTATGGTAGTATGGATATTGAAATGCAGGGATAGTATGTTAAATGTATTATGCCAAAATAACCAGGATCTCCTATACATCTGGTAGTATTTTGCAGTATGCAGGCCAGCATGCTACTCTGGTTGTTCCGACACACAATCCTCTTTGCAGAAGATGCATCACATCAACTGAGCCGCCGAGAGAGTTGGTGGCGTGAATGATCCGCCTGGTTGCAGCTCGTAAAAGAAAGAAGAAGAAGAAGAGGTATTAAAAGGAAGCGTACTCGTTCCAAATTGCATCCTTTTACTTTTTTCTTTAAATTTAGAGCTAGGGATTTTGACCAAGTGGGTCCAAGTTCAAGGCGTATTTTTATGATGAGGTAGTATTTCTCATTTGTTTACATACTACATACTTTAGCTGCAGTACGTACTAAAAGTAAAAAGAAAAAGTATGCAATTCGGAACACAGCTATTATACTTTGGAGAGCTGATGACAGATTACCTAGCAGGTGTGAAGGGATGTGGATCAGGTGATGAACAAAGACGGGAACAAACTGCTGAACAGATAAATAATGGGTAAAAATCTGTGGCAGTGACTGGTGCACTTAGGAAGAACTTGTTTTTTTCTGCATGGAGCCCGTGGGTCTCTGAGGGCTGTTGTTTATAGCTGGTCAGCCTGTGTTGCAGTGCATACACAGCAGACTACAGTGCAAATGGCGATCTAATTGGAATTTGTTCATGAAATCGATTGCGCTGTGGTACTTCTGAAATTGAGTCATTAAAGGAGATTAGCTGCTGCTAAATCAGCCCTTTATTAACCAGCTGATGAGGAATGACACAGAGCAGGCTCTACATTATCACGTACAGTAGATACTATCAACTCCTGCTACACCTGAATCTACATCCGAAAAAAAACATGAGCCCATGTTTCCCAAGAGGCAGCAGAAAGCAGGAATAAAAGGATGTCTGATGAGCGGTTGATTGCAAACATAAAAGGCTCCCCTCTAAAAGTGTACATTGTGGAGAGGGTGTTAAGTCTCAGTAATGGTGATTTACTAGCACAATGTGTGTAAGGGTCATTACTGTGGAGAAATGTGAGTTCTTCCCACACTTTAGCCCAGGGGCTTTGTTTAGATTCACTGCAGCGAATTCACTGCAACTGATAGAACACCTTCTGAATTAAGCAAATAGTCAAACTCCTCTTTATAAAGCCACAGTCTTTTCTTTTACAAAGACATTCTAACAAATGAAAAATATGCATTAAGGTGGCGAAACAATTATTTGTTGATTTTAGTAATCACTAGTTTGGTCTTACATGCAACAGGTTTTGGACAGCGCCGTGAGAGTCATATGTTACTCACAAAATCTTCCTTCCTGAATTTAACCTGTATCATTCCTCCATCAAAATGCATTAAAGCTGCAAATCTGAATGGGATTTTATTGAGTCTCTTTCTTTATGCCCATTGAATGAAAATAGTTGTTTACCTTCAAAGGCAGATATTTTTAGGCCAGTTTGACTGACGATACTAATGAAAGAAGAAAATAGCGCAGGCAATAAAGGGACAAGAATCCTAAGATTTATTATTGAGCTTTCATTGCAATATCTTTTGAAACCCTAGTTTGTGATGCAGAGTGCTTCTATTTTTTAAAAATCTCAAATGCACAAAGACTTCCACAGAGACCAAGAGAAGAGAAGTGGGAGGTTTTTCTCTCTCGCTCTCTCTCCTTATTTTATTTACTGGTGATGTAATACAATTATGTTTTTTCTGTGAAAGGTGACTTTTGCCTGGGCAGTGATAAATGAACTCTGACAAGGGGTGTGAGTCTGCACACATTGCAGTTTCTAAAGCTTAATGCAATTGATGAGGGACCACTGAGAGGAGAGTTTTTATTCTCACTCTCGGTCTCCAAGAACAGTTTGAGGCTGCTGTTGGTTTCTGCTGTTTTTTTTCTCAGGAATTCAGACCACAATTTCACTCCAAAGTCCCAAGAGAAAAGTGGCATTATTTATCTCGATTCTTCGAATTTCTTTGATCAAATATGACTTAAGAACCTTTGTCTGAGGCAACAAGGTTATTGTGTTTTCTCCCAGTTACATGTTAACAGCTCTGCTTGGCATTGAGCTTCTTGTGATCAAAGAAAACAGCACGAGGTCAGGGCCTTGACTCGGTAGCGATGCAGTCTGGGGCTTGCCTCGACCCTATTGTCTGTAGCTGCAGGCTCATTAATTGACTAGGTGTTTGCTGACAGCATCCTTCTGGTTTACCACTAGGTCGCTAATAATTTGAACCAAGCACGAAGACAAATCCAATACTGTGAAACTAATTTGCCCATTCCCCGTGTTTTGTTAGTGTGCTGGCTCCCAATAAGCTTTGGGTTTAATAATGAGGGACAAAAGCAGATAGAAAATAAACTGATTTAAGGTAAAAAAAACAAAAAAACTGTAAAATGGGGCCTGAAATGAACTGGGTGATATGTGGCCTTGGTGAATTGAGCTATATTGGTGTGTTTATTTGCTAATATCGCAGGTCCTTTCAGCAAAAATAAATATTCTGTTTGTAATAAAAACCACAAGCTGTGTTGTTCTAGTTAGACTGTATAAAAAGTGACTTTTAAATAGATGCTCACTGTATCATGCAAAATAATGTTAAATTCATGCTTCAATAACTTATTTTCCTATTGAAATTCATCACTTCCTCCTCACCTTTGCTTGTGTGTTCTTTATCGTATTTGTTTCTATCTCTTTGATTTACTTTAGTATTATTAAGGACATTCTAAAGTATTTGTCTGTCTGTCTTCTTCTGTTTTAGTACTCGGTGGCCAAGAGTCTCGTGGGGTACTGAGAAAAATCAGTGACATGCTGGAGGTGATTATGAAGAGGATGGACACTCTGTCTAAACTGGGGAACACCAGTGACACTCACAGGCTGGATGAGCTCAGCTTGGCCCTGGACAGGTATAGTACAACACCTGCATGTAACTAATTAACAAGAAGTGTCTTTGTTGATTTTTGGACTAACACCATCAGTTAAGCAGAACATTAATGCAAAAGAGACATAGCTGTCACTCATGGTTGGCCCTGGCTCCCTCAAAGTGTTCGGGGACCGCAGCCAAGCGTAAACATTAGAAGAATCTATAAGATATGTTCTTAAAGAGTTATGGTGTCTTTTTAGCCTGCCTCTGTCTGATTACTTTTCAAAAATGTTCATAATTAATTCGCTGTGAGACTGAATGACAGTTAGCTGATAGATGTTAGTTTTAATGTACACACAAAGTGCCCTATTAATGCAAAGGTCGACTGACTCTAATACTGCCTGTCTGCACCTATCGAACAGCTCACTAATTCACAGGATGCTATGCTACCACTTAGGCCCACGACACCTCAGGAAGGTTCAAAAGCAGTCCTGGCGTCCAAGAACTACCACCCTCAATACTTACTTACACCCACCACCCCTGCTCTATGTGTTTTACATCTAATCTAGTATGACTTGTGCCAATATACAACATACAACACCTGCTACATATGACCATCACTACCATTCCTTCTCCACCAAACCACAGACAACCCTGCTAGCATGACTTGTGCCGACATACGTTGGTAATGCTGTCTTTGCTCAAAGCATATGTTTTACTCGGGAGACAAATATAAAATTCATGCATACTTTTATGTCTCTTTATGACAACAGTATGCTAAAAAATGTTAAACGAGATGAAACGTAACATAAAAGTTATTTTAAATTAATTTAATATTAATTCATGGTAGGTAATTAATGGATTAAGATTAGAGTTTCTGTTTTATCTAATGGAGGGCAGGACATGTGTTGTGCTATTGAAGATAGATCCAGAAAATCTGCTGGTGAAAGCTACTCTGAGACATTTAAAGGGTGTTCAGTATGTAGTACAAAGTAATTGTGTGCATGCAGTAGGTGAATATCAAGGTATATACAAGCTGGTACTTGTGATCCAATGATGGGGATCCTTCCAAATCTTGTTTCGAGGTGAATGTTTAAATTTTAATTTAGCTCCTATAAAAATATCAAAAATACGACTTTTCTGTTGGAGGTTGTTGACTGCAGTGGTGTCGGAGTTGATAGAGAGATGCTGAGATACGACGGGAAAGAACAGCTGTTAAGCAGGAGCTTGGGGTGGTCTCCAAAAAATATTCTGTCTAATTCTCCAGCTCCATGTGTACCGAAGGCGAATTTCATTGGCATAGTAATAGTTGGATAAAACCATGGAGGCTGAAGTGGACCTGAGATATGCAGTGTGAAGAAAGGTAGAAGGCAGAGTATGGAGCCCTGGGGCAACCCAATAGAGCAGGTGCTTGCTGTGAAACGTGCCTTGTGCTGCTGAAACCTGGTGTTGAAGAAGATGATACGTGTTAAAACAAACCCCATCCCTCTCCCTGGACAGCTTGAGAAATGAAAGAGAGTATCATATGAAAAAAAAAAAAATAAAAAAAAAAATAGCAGGTGTCTTGCTGGACAAGTTGAAGCTGCCAACCCAGAGTTGTGTGCTCTGTGGTTTCCTTGGCAACAGACCTTTTCTCATGGCCTCACCTGCTCCAGGTTTAAGAAGAGGAAGCTCCCTCCTGTTTGTGCCTTTGCTGTTAGCTTCCCTCCTGGACTTCACCTTCCTCTACCTCACAGCCAGGAAGTGTCTCTTCTGAAATCCACTTCAAAGAGCCTGCTGTATTGCACTCTATAATATTAGCACATCTTATTTATACATCTTATCAAACTATGAAGAGATATTGTAATACCATTTGTAATTTGCAGTATGTCTTGGTGTAACTACTGCTGACTGTAAATAATGAACACTGACTGAAGTAATACACCTGACTTATCCTGACTTCTCCTTTTCTGAAGCCTGAGGGGGAAAACAATGTATTGTACTCTGGCCAAAACTCTATACATTTATTATTTCTATCTGCAGTTTGGTATTATACTTACAATTTAATTTTCTCAGCAAAATGCTCTGTGGATATAATCAGTCTCATAGTTCTCACATTCATTTAATTGGCCTCTCTGGAACAAAATGGAAATGTTACAGTGACAAAGGCCAAATAGTTTTAAAACCAACTTGGTGGTACTGTGTGGCTTAATTTTGCCTCACGCCAGCGATTTAAAACAACAAAAAAAAAAACCACAAAAAAACCCCTCTGTATGGCTCAGGTTCAGGGTTGACTTTGAGATTAGTGTGACATCTTTGGGCAAGGAAAACTTTGCCCACCTGGTTTAATGTTAAAAAAAGTAATTACATTGTCCTCTTGCTCTTCAACAGCTGACAGCCTCTCCTCTCCTCTCCTCTCCCTGCAGTGCTAATGTGGGATGGTTCTGTGTAATGACCAATATCTGTCTGCACAAGTGAAATCGTGTGTGTGTGTGTGTTTGAGTACTTTAATATACTGTATGCCTGAACAACTGACAGTTCAATAAGGAGAGATTATTAGGAATGGAAAACAATTTAATGAAGTAATGACAGTTTGATGTATAGATTTTGGCAGGCGGACTCCGACGTTTAGAGGCCGCTTATAGAGCGAAGTTCCAAATGGATGTAGCAGATGGGACAGAACTCCTCCAGGGCTTAGACGCTTCAGGTGGTGGAGTGGAGTATGCGGATTTAAAAATATTTACTTATGTAGTGTTGAATCACAACGTAAGACAGGAACCCAACAATTTTACAGTTCCCAAATGAGCAACAACTGGAAGGAAAAACTTTATTTTAACAGGAAGAAAACCTTCGACAGTGGAAGGAAAAACATCCTTTTAACAAGATGAAACCTCTGACAGAACCGGGCTCGGTTCTGGCTGGTTAGATCTGGGGATGACTGATGGGAACTTCAGTGGAGTTTTCTAGGAAAACCAGACAGATGAGTTGATGATGGGGAGGAAGAGGGTTGCGCGCCAGGAAGTCTGAAAGGCAGAATGACAGAATTACGATGATATTTAAAGAGCAGAGATGAGAAACTGATGGGTTCCAAAGCGCAGGCAGAGAGGACGTTGGGCACGTACGGTGATTCACGGTGATTATGAATGCGTGATTTGACAACGTGGGACGGCGGAAGTGCCGAAGAAAATAGAGCAGCAGGGGAAAAGCTCACCCACAGGGAATGAAAATATGCGAGGGAACAAATATTCCTTATTGAACTTGCACGAGTTTCATTTAATTTATGCTGACCTGCTGCAACCCACAGAGTAGAAGATGATGTTTGGCTACCGTTTGCCTCCAAGGACGCTGCATGGAGAAAAAGTAGAATAAAGTTTTGCTTTAGGATTATGTTAACTTATGCATATAAGCATAGTTACATTTCTTTCCCCGAGCATACATACACACACACACACACACACACACACACACACACACAATAATAAATGCTTCCTCAATGAAATCAGACTTTTACTGCTTGATCTGCATCCGACTCTGAACCACCATTCCATTTGTTTTTGTAAGTTTCCTGGGTTTACATATTCAGTGCTGTTTAATGAGCAATATACATTCCAGAGATACTAGAGTGCTCATTAAAATAATTCATTTAAGTGTTTGTTTTCATGTAAAATAGCACCGATGCACACTGCAGTACAGCGGTTCGGTCAATGAACGTTGATTTCAACACAGGCAGCACCAGTCATTAAAGCATATCACATGCTATGAAGTGTGTCTGAATATGTGTTGAGCTGTGTAGAGACGCAGGCTGCCTTCCATCAGTTTAATGGGATTCACCAGCGACTGCAAACATGAAGTATTTACAAGGTTTTTCGCTCGCAAAATATTCCCTGCAAAGTAAAACTACTAATTGCAACACATACAGCTTGAAAATGATGAATACTTTATCTTTTATAAAATAACACATTATTTAAGTGGAAAGTACAGATGTAAATAATAAATAAAGTATAACTTGTAGCATAATAAAACTAAGGTAGAGGGAATTTACACACTATCAGTGGGATTTTACAGAAACTAATACAATTAGGCTCTTGTGCTGAAACAGTTACTTGATTAATCAATTGGTCAATCAGCAGAAAATTAACAATTTAAATAATCAGTTACTCATTCAGCAAAACTGTCAAACGTCTGCTGATTTCATTTGTATATTGAAAACCCTCTGGTTTTGTACTGTTGGTTAGACAAATCAATTTAAAGACATCAGCTTAGGCTCATAAGAAAGTGTGACGTACATTTTGCACTATTAACTGCCTCAATAATTGACACTTAAGTTGCAATAATTAGTCAATTAATCATATACATGAGCAACAGAAAAGCACTTAACTATTTAAAAAAAAAAAAAAAGCTGTACCACCCTCACATTTACAGTACATATCTGATATAGTTTTAAATACCAATTGGAACTCAGATTTTAATATTTTTAGCTGAGGCAAACACAGAGGCTTTTCTCAAGAATATTTTATAAGTAATGACACAGATCCTTTAACAATTAATAGAGGGAGCTGCAGTGCATTATTGAGGTGTTGCAGCAAATGTTAAAAGGATCTATTGGTACACAGAAAGATGACATTTGGCAAAATGTCTCGTCGACGTTGGGGTTTGCACTTTGTGGAACAGTTAATATGTAATTAAGATGTTTCCGGTAACTTCAAATAGCTCAGAGAATTAGCTATTTCTCTTTGACTGTTTAGAGATTTGTAGAATCTCCTGAAACTATTCAGACCGTTTTTTATTCCTAGAGTGGTTGGATGGAACAAACCCAGGACTTTCACATGTGAGACTGGTATTTAACTCTATGATTAAGCAAAAGTCAATGTGCATTCCTTTTAAGTAATCCAAATAATGATCTTTACCTAACCTTAACCAGGTCATTTTTGGTGCCTAAACTTAAGACACACGTCACCTTGTGCATCTATAGGAGATGCTGAGGGGCACGGCACATATGAGATGTGCCATATGAGATTTTGCCAGATGTGCCCTGGGCATCATATACTGATGTGATGCCCAGGGCACGTCATTATTTGACACACTGGGAATGAGAGCGTATATTGCACTGTAATGGACATTTCAAACCCATCTTGCTCTTTGTTCTCTCTGTCTTGCATTGTAAATATGGGTTCCTGATTATTTTGCCAACAGCTTTTAGGCCACAAAGGTCAAAAGCAGGAAAACAAATTTGCTAACAACTTCATTTTCTTCTGTTTTTATTTCCCTCACGGTACCCGCTTTAATATGCCCAGTTCTTTTATTATCTCAACAAATAAATTATCTGTCAGTGCTTAAAAGCGTTTTTCGATTTCACGCCTCAAGTTCTAGATAATTAGCATTTCTTCCACGACTTCACGCTCATTGTGAAGGGTGGGAAAATAACAAATACTGCTGGATGGAGGGACTCTGGGAATAATTAAATTTCACCTGATTGCAGTTTAAAGAGAATTTAAGTCATTAAAAGATAGTTGTTTGTGTGTATGCATGATCAGAATTCAGCCTATTGGACTAGTGGAGCGGATCCAGGCCATCGCCCAGAACATGTCTGACATGGCGGGGAAGGTGGAGCAGATCCTGCAGCGCAGCATGGCCAGCAACAAAGGTACGATTGAAAAACACACACCCATCCACATACCTGGACAATACCAAATCTGTAGAGTTTGCAATGAATCCCTCTGTCAATCTCAAATCCATCCAATCTGAAGACTCTTTTCATCTATTCCTACATACATAAGCCCAACTGTCAAGCCTGGATGAAGTTGCACACTTGAATGCACAATTTGTGTCTAACATGCTGGTTGGTCATAGAACTTGACAGACGTTATTCACAGAACATCACCCGTTCAAATACCAAGTCACTGTTTGTGTCAGGCTGGAGGGGCTCTTGTACATCGCAGCGCAGTGCTCGTTTGTTGGTGCCGTCTCATAGCCGCACAACTGCAGGACGTTTAAATCACAATGATGAATTACTGCCGAGTTCGTGGGATCCGGGTCTTGTCAGCTTTCTCTAATAGCATTCATTCTCAGTTACTTTATCGGGCACAGAATAGAAATCAGATTTAATTCACAACTCAATTCCTCCTCCGTACCCCGGCCGTGCACATGATTGAAAACAATGCAGCACAATGTCTCATTAAAGTATGTCAGATAATTTGTCTGTTCTCATAATGTCTGATCTCATTTAAGTAAGGCAGGTCTAAACCTTGCAAAGTTTTGACAGCGGCAGGCAGTGGCACTTTTCATCGTGAGAGGTCTGTCGTTATGCTAATCAGACCGAATAGCTGGCAATTATTTGTCTGTGATTGTGCTCTTCTACGCTTGGCAGGATGCTGGTGTAGGAGCTGCAACTGCGCCTCTAATTAAGCTTTTTACTAGTGCCAGGCTTCAACAAGAAGAAAGAGGAGATAGGGAGGAGAGGAGAGGTGGAGAGAAAAGGAAGGCGAAAGATAGTCAGTTGAGCAACAGAAAGAAACAGGAAAGATGCACGAGAGAACAAAGGCAGCAAGAAATAGGAAGGAAGATTAAGAGTTTTGTGAATCACACTAATGCAATCTATCTATAGTAAATCCAGTGAGTGGGCTGGAACAGAGACTTGACCATTCAGCAGGGGAGACCAAGCTTTTACAAGAGCTTATTATCCAGCCTTATTCTCTAATTTATCCCTGTTTACCCCAAAGGATGGAGGGTGTGTACTGCAATGCAAAATACAAACAGACTCCAAGCCCAAGAGAAACACAATAGATCCATAATAACCAGAGTCCTGTGCTATTTGGCATTTTTAAGGCGGGTAATAATTCCATTAATGTTTACTGTCAATATAAAACAAAAATTATGTTACGAACTATAAACTCTGATATGTTGACATAATTTCTAGATAATTAAGTGATTCTTATTCATAATATAAATGCAGAACAAATGCTTTATTTTGGTTGACCATAGATGTAAAAACTAGTTCGATATTTTAGATGTACCTTTTCAACATTTTGATCTTACCTTCCTCTTTGTCTTTGACTTTTTCTGTGTCCACATACTCACACATACTTATAATACAGATTTTTTTTTCCCGCTGATTTATGCCAGTGCCAGATGAGTGTGTGTTTAGGCTTTGATAAACACCCTGTGTTTTTTTTCTGTCCTCCAGTTCGGGACGGAGCGTTCGGACAGTGTGAGGTACCTAAAGATCCCCGTTATCCTGACTGTCCCAGCAAGATGGATGTAAGTCTTCATATCTCACTTAAGCCCAGGCAAATCCTCCCCTTGTCTTCTCTTTGTTCCTCACCTTGGTGCAACAGCAACATAAATTTTGTGTAATAAGATAAAAGAATGTTTCAAAGCTCTTCGTGGAGAACTGCTTACCGGAGCGAAAACATTTTCTGGCAAATAAGGTCATACACTGTTTAAAGATACAGTGCATGAAATACAGCTAGTTTAAAACAGGTTGGTTAAAATAGTAGCAGTAGCAATAGAAGAAAATACAAATGTAAAACAAAATCCTGCATTATGAGGTACATGGCAACATTGGAAAAGGTTTCTTTTCATAAACTGAATGCCTGGAAATGTCACAGTTTTTTAATAGACTGCTGTTGCTCAGAGATCTGTGATAACAGCTGGAACAGCTGCAGCTAAGAGGTGTGCAATTACTGACTACTGCTTATGTAAACAGACATCATAGAAAAACATATGCGCAAAAAGTAGGCCATGAATATGTTAGTCGGGCCCACACTGGATGAATGTACTCCACATATGTAACGTGCAGGTTAGAGGCAGCTCTAGTCTGTGTGGTCTGTACATTGTAACCTTTCCATCTCAGGTGATTTTGAACAGAAAGCAGTTGTTCTGTCAGCAGAAAACAGACATCCAAGCTTTGGGGGAGTGAGATGGATGCTGCATTATCTCACCAAAACAGAGTGGGACATGATGCCTGGGAAGGAGTTCAGTTCAGTTCAATAACAGCTTACCTCAGGGAGCAGTGTATGGGAACATTTTCCGTGCCCTGAACCTCAACAACAAAATCAGTCTGCGGACATTTTCCTGTTTACCTGCGTGGGAAACTCTCAGTTGACAGGTTTCAGAAAGCTATTTTTTACATTCAAGGAGCTTAGACCAATTATACTACAAAGCAGCATCAAACCGAAGATGAAAGTCAAACTGTGAAAGTAAAAAATGACAGTACAGATGTAGTAGTTAGTAATACCCTCAGAATATACCTCACCTGTTTGAGAGACAACAGATTGGGTCTTTGTTTCCCAGTGGATGCGAGCTCGCTGGACCTCGGACCCTTGCTATGCCTTCTATGGTGTTGACGGCTCCGACTGCTCCTTTCTCGTCTACCTGAGTGAGGTGGAGTGGTTCTGTCCCCCGCTGGCCTGGAGGAACCAGACTGCTACACCCACCTTGAAGCCTCCCCCCAAGAGACAGGTAACATACTATTTCAAAAATCATTTGTTTTAATTTCACAACAACATCAGTAGCTGGAGGGGCAAAATAGGAATAGAGCGCAGTGGAAGAGTGTGATTTAGAGGTATAACTTGTGCCGACTACCGCAGAGACATAAGTCCAATCCCTGTAAAGCACAGGCAGCAAGAACGTGGATGTTACCTTTCCCCAGCTGTTGTTGAACTAGAGAACCTTGCTGGTTTGTTTTGACACCTGTGCAACAGAGGAGAAGAAGTGAGTCAGCTGGTTTGTCCACTGAGGCACACAGTCTAGACCAGGGGTCTCCAACCTTTTTTCCTGAGAGCTACTTTGACAAAATGAAAGTGTCCGAGAGCTACTCATATTTAGTAACATTTATTCACACCGTTGCGTTCTGATTAAAAGTATTTATTATTTATCTAATTTATGAGCACCCGTTTCTTTTCAGCTACGTGTGAGAATCTCTACTGCGTTTCTGTCCTCTGATCTCTGTGTGTTTCATGAAGGGCAGAGTTTAACCAGGTAAAGGGGAGCGAGGGGAGATTATCCACTCAATTGATCACATTGCTAGCGTCGTTCTCTTGGACATGTTAAAAAAAAAAAAAAAAAAAAAAAAAAAAATGGATCACCAAATATACCTGGCTGGCCGTCAATATACATGTGCAGCCTCTCTGAAAGCCAACAGTGTTCACCAACTCAAACCAGTGACAGGTGCCATGCTATTAATCTGAATTGATCTATGAGCAAATTGGGAGGTAAATAGATGAAAATGACAAAAAAAAAGCTGTACATTCACTCAGGATGCTTCCTGTCACCCAGTTTTCATTCCTGTTTGCCTCCCTGCATCATTTCATTCCTATTTTGAACACCAACACATGACGCATGAAGCTTAGTATCATCCCACAAGGTCTACCCAGCCGTACAACTCTATCCCCTCCTCCCTGCTTCTCCCCAGAGTAATGTACAGCCGACATGATGGGCCCTGACGTGAAATCTTTCTGCAGCTCTGCCTTCTGCTCTAATTGCCAGCCTGAATTCACTAATCCCAATGCTTCCCTACGGTACTCTGCATCTTGCCGTGGCACTCACAAGTTTCACTTGAGAGCAATAATCCACCTGCACTGCAAGAGTACAGTTCAGCTATGCGTATTGATTTTGTCTTTCAGAGAGTATTAGTTTCTTTTATTGTGTATGCGTGTTTTGAGAAACAGACAGTTTGTGTTTGTGTGTATCAGTTTCTCTTGTGTATATTTCTAAGCCCTCTGTGCTCCCTCATGCAGTTACTCCATTGATTAATAATCACACACTGGTATTGCACTGGGCTGCAGTGAGTACAGTGGGCAAAGGAGGAAATGTAAAATGAGAGCAGACTATTTATGAGGAAAATCCAGAAACCCCTCAGGCAAGCAGTCTGAGGGGCCTAGCCCCGGGGTACTTTCAGATAACAAGGTATGACGGGCTGTCACCGCCACTGAAAGTAGTAGCACTGGTAAAAAACAGCCTTATAATGTTTCTAATGTTTTTCATTATCTCTCCTCTTCTGATTCAGGTCCAGTTAAAAATCTAAATAACAGCCGACCTTATGAAGAGGACCAATCAGAAGTTCTCTACACTTGGTGATCCTTTGCAGTGACTTTTTCTGCTCCTTTTATCCAGGCTGTTTTCCAGTATGACATTGGGACACTGCTGGAGCAGGTGGGCACCGGGAAGGAATCTCTGAGCTTCATGAAGAGACGCATACGCAGGCTGGCAGTGCAGTGGGCCTCCGCCGCTCGACGGCTCGATGACAAGCTCCGCAACCACTGGAGAGAAAAAAAGAGGGTGAATATGAGGAATTTTCACACACAAATCTGCTCCTGCACATACTGGAGAATGAAAGTATGAGATGCGGGAACAAGTCTGTGTTGTGGCTTCATCTCTTCAAAGTTTTGTGGTTGCAGCAGACTGGGGATGATGTGTGTAAAGTGTGTTTCAAAGTTTCAACAGGTTTTCTTTCTTGTTTTTTTTTCTGTAACTCTGGAAACGTACAGTATTCGTCAGCTCCTAATTTGATAAAAATCCATCAGATTTGGCATTAAAGAAAAAAAAAAGAAAAAAACCTCTGCACAGAATGTGTTCGATCAAACATTTCTGAGAATGCCAGATAGTCATTTAATGCCCACATGCTAGGCTATTATGGCAGCAGAAGAGCTATGACATTTTGTTGGACAAATATTTTCCTCTTTTATCTTTGGCTGCTTGGTGTGAATCACCCAAATACTGAGTTACAGGCATGAGCAGATAATGACAGAATCTTCTAGCAGGCATTGATTGGCTTTGGTGCGCTTTCACCACTGACATTTTCAGGGACATTTCCACCAAGTGTCAGACAGCTTTTTCTGCTGTAACAGATGTTGGTTACATTAGATCCTTCCTAGCGGATATTTTAAAACCTTTGAAAGATAATATAACTTCTAAGAAATTAATAGAGAAAATAATGTTAAAAGTCTTTTAGACTTAAAAACTGATTTTATGTACCATCCTTGACGTGAGCAATTTGGATGGCATATTAGGATACATGCATTAAAAGTTCAGTCTTTATCACAAATATTTATGTTACCACTTATGTCTAATGAATAAGTGTTACATATTTTGTTGCTTGTTAAATATTAGCACCTGAATTACACCCGTTTTTGTGAATTGTGGTCTGCAATTCCTCTGCGGACGTGACCAGAGGGAGCACATACAATTTTGTGTCAAATTTGTAGAAATCGGCAACTGAGATCCCTAAAGTGCTTCAGAAGCCTACGGCAATGAAGCAATGAGCCGAGAGAGGTGTTTTGAGTGACATTTTGTTTCCGACGGGCATAATGTGAGTTCAAAACAGAAAAAGGTGCATCGGGTCAGGAGCGCAACCAGGTGGGTTTTCTTTGACATTGTGGTGCGGTGAGTGTGCGGTGCACCATGCATTTGTCCCCCAGGGTCAGACTGTCAACACCAAATCTTACTGTGACGTTCTGAGGAAAAACATTCACTCATTCTGAACTGTGGCACAACGGTGCTTGGGTTCTCCAACATGACAACACGCCTACTCACTACGCATTGAAAACGCACAAATTTCTCGCCCACAGTAACACAGTCGTAGCTTCCCACCACTCCTACTTACTGGATTTGTCTCCCTGCTGCTTCTTTCTGTTCCCCAATAATTTGCCACAGACTTTGATGTGCACTCTGCTCACTTTACAGCTGCGTAAGACATCGCAGGCGCACGCAAACCACTGCTCACAAAAAAATGTGTAACACAGGAACTGATAAGGGTGAAGCGACGTGATTTGTCACACTTACTCATTAGGGTTACACCTTCCTTCTGCTCCATGCACGTCAGGGTGCCGCGCAGTCTCAGAGCTGCCTTCGTATATTGTATTCCATCCAGCCATCTCAGAGTTCCCAACTGCTTGTACTTTCATCTGGATTGCTCATTCATTTCTGTGGCTGTTTTGTATATTGATGATGCGGTGATTTGTGTTCTGTTTAACTTCTGTTGCTGCCTGTGGGACGACGGCAGACATATTTGCCTCAGGCTGCTCCAATCTGTTTGGTCCAAAACCCAGCAGTAAAAATAACCAGGTTTTAAACGCCAAATGGTGGCTGTCAAGATCAAAATTCTGTTTAATCAACTCACTGAGGAAAATAGGCAATTGAAAACATAAAATACATCAACATCACCTGCAAAAATAAACGCTACCAGTTACATCTAAATAAAATCCAATGTTAACCCTAATTTATACAATTTCAGCTAATTTGATCAGAGCCATAGACTGTACAGATTGCTTGTATCTGTATCTGTATCTGTATTTGGCTACAAATTGACACAAATATGACAAAAGGAGCTTATTTAGACTATAATACCTCAAACCAGGACAAACCACCTTGGAATAATGTGAACACTTTCAAGTCAGAATAAATTGTGTTTTTCCTGTTCCTCATCTTACATCACATTCTGTTAACATCCGTATTATTATTTTTTTTTGTATTCTGAAATGAAAGTGAGCACCGTAAGATAAACATATTGTCTACTCAACAACTGTTAAAGACCGGCGCAACATGGAAGAATATACAGCAACTACATCATTTGCATACAATTATTTATAAAAAAACAAATGAGGTTTTAAATTCCTTCTGCCTGAAGCTCCATTCATCTCTGACACATTTACATGCATGCCATGTACATGTCCTTATGGAACACTGTATTAATAGAGCACAGTGCCATTTTATGGAGGTTTGCATCTCATTATGCTGTTATTTAGATCTTAGTTTTATCACATATTTTTATTCAGACGATGTAGAGAGCCCTCCCGAAATCTCTGTGGAGCTGAAAAAAGGTTTGGTGCCCAAAACGCTTAAATGAACTGTAAGAAATAAAATGAATTCATTTAGAGTTTTGCTTTTTGTAAATGAGCCGACAGTATCCTGGCAGCGCGTGTGTGTGTGTGTGTGTGTGTGTGTGTGTGTGTGTGTGTGTGTTCCTTTCATCAGCCTGTTTTAATCAAGCCTGTTAATAGCATTACACTCCTCCCAATCGCCTGCTTCTTCCCCACCGGGAGAGGGCTTTGTTTTTACTGTAATGGTGTGTTGACAGTAATGCTTACTGACCATTAACCAGACCCCGCAGGCTACCATTACTGAAGCACTGAGTGCTGTTGAGAAAACAGAAATAGACTGGTTTATATGGACGAGCGATGTTTACTAGAACATCTTTGTTTGGCCATTCTTACTGTGCTCTGAGCTCTTAGTGTTGCGAGTTAGGAACCCATATTTTCACACACACACACACACACACACACACACACACACACACACACACACACACACACACACACACACACACACACACACAACTCTCTAATACATTTGACTTGACATTCATGTGATGGTTGGGTTACTTATGAGCCATTAGTGATGTGATGGTCATATTCCATAAGGTTGTATTCAAACATAATGATGAATGAGTCACATTGGCGTTCATGCTAAACTCTCCATCTCATCTAACTTGGCAGATGAACAAAGGTCTTGTTCTGCATCCACAGGAAACCTTCGCTCAGGAACGGTGCACGACAGACGTTTTTGCAGTCTTTATCGCTAGTTAACTGGTCAGCTGCAGCACTCTAAGCAGCATACCTGTAACTTTGTAACTGCTATTGTGGTCCTTATTTATCACTGCCAACAACACACTATCTGCCTGTTACGTTGGCTTTAGTGCAAGTTTGTCTCCTGTCTGTCACCCTCCTGCTGATGCCCGTGTTGCATCAAACACTATTTACCTGCTCATATGGGTTTTTCTCATCATCAACCCCGACCAGTCATCTTCTGAGTTGCTTAACCTGACCTCAATCTGACTGTAAACCCAATCACTCATCTTCTTATACACATAACCATAACCATAATTCCGACAGGATGGAAAAAACATTTGACTGAGGGAACATACTGTAACACCTGCAAGACCCGAGCTCAGCCTCCTGGCTGCTGAGAGGAAAATTAGCAGTTTTAGTATTGCTTTATTTTTTCACTTTGCTTTTTAAGAAGACCTACTAAAGTTACTATGCCAATTATGTCTTATTTCTCTACATTATTTCTCCCTGTTAATGTGTGAACATCAAAAGTAGTGATGTTCAGATAAACAACTTCCTCTTGTCCTTGACCAAACTTAAATTTTGCTGTCATTGCTGTGATTTTCACTCCTGATATAAGTGGCTCATATGTGGTTGCAGCTCTGAATGCTAAACAATTTTGTGGCTCAAACAGCTTCGTGTCAGCATTGTAGGAAATGTTAAAGGGATTACAGGATTGATACAAGACAATACCAGCAACATGCAAGCACTATGTAAATTGCTTATTAATGACTTTGTTGAATATGTGTGTAGTCTAAAAGATTAATAAATAAAACATTTTTAAAAGGGTTTTCAAGACAAATGGAATTGAGGAATACAAATAATTAAAAGCTGCAATCTGTTGAAAACGAATTTTATTAAATATAGAACAGCCTGGGAATTCAACGCTTCCCCATCAGCAATTAAACTGCTCACGTATCCTTCTGCATATCAATTAGTCCTCCATAGGTCAGTTTTCATTTCAACTTCATGCACAGTTGACTGTATTTCTTGGATTTGCATTTGTGTGAATATGAGGCCAATCTGCTTTTTTTCAATCATCAGATACTCAATTATATTTAAAACATGACAATTATGACATTGTCTGAATAAAAGTGAAAATATGATAGAAAAGAAGGCCTGTTCTGTACAGCAACAGAGCAGACCGGTTTAACAAAACTGCATAAAATTGCATTGAGAAAACATTAAGCTGTGATGCGCTGCCCTCATCTCTTGCCTTGACTTTACTCCTTTTCCCCCTCTGCATTCAGATTCTAGTCCATGTGGGCTTTCTGACGGAGGAGTCCGGGGATGTCTTCAGTCCCAAGGTGCTGAAGGGAGGTCCTCTGGGTGAGATGGTGCAATGGGCTGACATCCTCACAGCCCTTCATGTTCTCGGACACAACCTCAAGATCTCGGTCTCTCTCAAGGAGCTGCATGGGTAAGTAGAAATTGGACTTATTCTCTTCTAATTCTCGCGTTATTTTGAAGTTGTGGGCAGAACCGCTGTAGTCGATGTCGAAGATGCATCTTTGTGTCGCGGTATGATTTACTCTAAACCTTATGATAAACTTGAAAACCATTAGCCAGTCTCTTAAGCTTATTCACCGCATGAAAATCCTTTGTTGTTCTTTCTGGCTGCTCTGTAAGTGATCAGCAGCCCAGTCGCAGTGCTGTTGCCCACACACGGTTTTCGATCACCTTTGGCCACACACAGATAAGCTATCTCTCCTTCCGCTGCAGTGCTGTTTCAGCCTGAGGGCTTGACAGCATCTCCACAACCTCCTTCCTGCTGCAGCTCACTGCCTGATAACTGGCTTGTCACTCGTCATCACAATACAGTGCTTATGCTGGTGAACACACACACACACACACACACACACACACACACACACACACACACACACACACACACACATAGACGGAACGTGCCTCGGACAAGTTGGCTTCTTCTAAAAAAATAAAAGACCATTGATTGTCACATCGGCAGGGTGCTATAAGAGGAGTTCAGAATGCAGACGAGTCCAGTCCTGCCGTTTGCTGGTCAGGAAAATAACAAAACCAAACCTGATGTTTTTTTTCCCAGAGGGTGGTGTGACACTAGTCCAGACATGCAGATGATAATGTTCACTGGTTATTGAGTACTGTATCCTTTCCTGTGGGGCATTGATGGGTTAGTGTTGCCCTTTGATCTTAAATTTTCAGGCTGCGAAGAAAAGCTGCTTTGATGAGAACAGACCAGTGAGAGCTGTGAGGTGGGAAGGCACACTGGGAATGCCTCTGCTGGCCGCGCCATTACTTACCCCACTAATTGGTGTCAGGGTGTATTGAATTACTGCAGTTTGTCCCCGTTGGGAGAGGCATCAGAAAATGGTTAGAAAATATGCAGAAGTTCCAAACAAGTAAACAGCAGCCAAGGTTAGGGCTAATCCTAACAAACAGCTGAATATGCTTTGTATTGTGTGTGTATACAGTGTGTGTGTGTGTGTGTGTGAACATTGTGTTAGAGTTGAGATGTTTCTGGTATTTCTATAACTGATGTAGCTGATATTGGTCTCTATTCATTAACAAATGAAAAGTTCAACCTTTGAGAAATTATAACAGGGAACGGAAATGAACTCAAAATGGATTAATCTTGCTCTGATCAAATTCCCTCATTGGCTGCAAACCCAAAACATACAACCCAGTTTATGTACGACTCTTTTTTATGACTTTTTAAAATTGGCCCGTTAATGACAGATGCCGAACACCCATAAATCCCTTTTCTCTGACTGTTAATGAACAGAAAAAGAGAAAATTTTTCTCCATCCTGTACTTGTACTCTCCCACACGCTATTAAATTGACAGATCGTTATGTGGGTTGTGCTCCCACAGATTCCCTCAGGCTTGTATCTATTTACATTTCCTACTCAACACTTTTCCATCCAGGCTTTGGAAAGCAGCTTAATATCACTGGATGGAGAGCTGTGGTTCTTCTGTTGACAGGATTGTTGATATGCTCAGCGTTCCCTCTGATGGACAGTTTAGCCACACTGTGAATTTAGTTACAGTGGGAGTCGGGCTGTGGGGTTTGCATCACATAATTGCCTCTGATTGGCAACATTCAGGCTCTCTGGTGGCTTTGCTGTGTTGTCACTTTGGCCCACGTCTTCCCTCCACTGCCCTGCTCAGACAATCAATTCTCCTCAGATGTAGCATCTTCAGCCAGACTTCTCTCTGTGAACAATGTGCGTTTACTGTCCCTGCAGATGCTCCACTCGAGTCTTTTTCTTTCCCACACACTGCAAAATGCTCTCGAGGGGATGCAGTGATCACACCTTCCTGGGAGTAGTAACTGAATTAATTAGTATACGTTTATAATTGTTCCCCTCTCTCTACTTTTCTTAAATACGGTTTATAAAGTGATTGACAAAGAAGACAGAACAGCAGCAGATGGCATAACCGTCCTTGTAAATCATCTAGATTTTGTCAGAGAACAGTGATACCTGTCTTCTTGATGGATGATTTTACTTACCTGTGTTTCCTGGTAGATCAAGACACACTAAAAAAAAATATTCATAATTGGATGGATTTTCCACATTTATGTTTGCTAGAGACTTTGGTGATGCCCTTTTCCGGTCATTCGTGTTTTTGAGTAGAAATATATATATATATATCAGCCTCAGTTTAGTTTTTAGTGCTTATCATAGACTGTACAATATTTAGGTGGATGAAGCTTCCATGTCTGAAAGTGAGATCAATGCAAAAGTGCCTTAAACTGCAAAACCACAGAGGGCCCCTCGGATTTGGCTCCAAAAAGCCTTCATAAACTCCCATTCAACTTATTTCAAGTCAATACATTTTTTTCCACACGTCATAATGGTGCTAAATGCTAAAGTCCCTCCTTCTTATTAATTTCCATTAGCCTGTGACAGGTTTCTTTTTAAGTGGGTGGGCGTAGTGTCCTCGGCTTCCTAATCAGATCGAGTCAAATCCACGGCTCGTTCCTGCCCAGCTCCTCCAGATTTGGTCACTTCTGACCAAATATGGTCACTTATGGTCAGTCAAAACTCAAAATAGCAAGATGACGGTGGTGAAATGCTGAACCTGAGGTTTCAGAACAGCAATTCACAAACCAATGGCTGAATTTATGGTTGGTTGCTAGTTGGTGCTAATTAGCAAATGTTTGCAATCTAAAGTTTTTTTTGATACTGGGGCTGTGTTGTTTTTTTTTGTTTTTTTTGTTTTTTTGCACGATTAATTGGGAAGTCAATATTTTTTTTTATTTTTTTCAAACTGTCTGTCCTGAGTACTTTCATGCAGAGTGCGAATATTACATGGCTGGAAGGAGGTACATTTTTCAGTGCTTTCACACCATGCACATGAGCATTAACTAATTATGTTGTGCTCCTACTGACAATGTAAGTCCTGTTGATTGTTTGTGTCTCCAGCCACCCATTTGAGACTAGGGTGACCAGGTTTCCCACCTTCTGTGGGACTGCATAGCATTTATCCTTCGTCCAGCGTCCCACATATTGAAACGATGAAACACTGCAGGACTGCCGCTTTTCTAAAATGTGGCTTTTGTCCAAAGGCTGTGAAGAAAGCAGAGGAAGCCGCTATCATGGGCCTGTTTGATGTCAATCAAACGGAGAAAATTGCAAGTCACCACAAAGTCAGAAACTCTGCATATATCAGTAGATTATGACTGAAACTACCACAAAGAAAAGGAAATGCAGCTAAAAGAAAGACTGGAAATGACTTACAACCGGGTGAAGTCGCTGGAAGGCAATTCTCAGAAATTGCAGCCTGTTTTGAGTTTTGTCTCAAATTAACATACGTTGTGAAGACACAGTACATGTGAGTCTCACAAGAAATGGGTGGCTCTGAAAGAGATGTGCCGATCTGTGGATCATTCACACTGAAATCCAAAGATGTTTGCCACAGAGGAAAGGAAACAGCAGCTGAAATAGCTCATGTTTACCACACTGTGCAGCAGGTCAACAGACTGGTAGGAAACTAGCACTGCAGAAGACCTTTTTCTTTGAAACTTAAAGTTCCTTTTATGCTCACTGTATTTTCTTAGTGTTAGAGTTCAGACAGTTGCATTAAAAAAATGTTTAGTCCCTCATAAACTAAAGTCTTAACCTATAACCTGCATAATCTATTGTGTGTATTTATTTTCTATTTAGTTTTTACTTTCAACATACTATTTACCCCATATTTGTTTTTTTGGGGGTTCTGGTCACTTTATATAAGACAAAGGACGCTAAAATGGCAAAGGCAACAATCTCAAGGAAAACGTGTGGAGCAGCATCACTGAACAGCTATCAGGACAGTGAATAACTGGATGATGTTGAATCCCACATTTTTCCTGAAAAAGAATCTTACACGAATCTATTCTAACTTTTTATCGAACAAGTGTTGCAACTTTCGCAAATTTGCATCACTGCCAGTACAAATGGATTTGTGGTGAAATATTTGCAGGTGAGTACTTTGCACTTTCGTGTCATTTGTTTCGTTACGGTAAGATGTAACTACTTTCCATATTGTAAAATTGCAGTGTTGAGCTGAAAACATTAACCATCAATAATTCCTCACGGCCTCTCCTAGTAATGTTGGAATGAGAAATCGTACAAGGGTCGAGACATTAAATGCAGCCGTCTGTTGAAAAATGGAGAGATTCATTTGAAACATGAACCTTGTTGACAGGAGGATGAGTCATGAAAAGGAGAGTAAAAAGCAGATCCGTGTAACGGAGGAGGGGTAGTGATGGGAGAACAAGAGAAGAAATACAGTCCGTCTCTTTTCTCTCCTGGATTTACTGTAATTGAGGTGGAGACTGAAGTGGCCATGACATGATTTCCTGTCAGTAACATCGGCAATTGTCTCACACGGAGGGGAGGGCCCCTACAGCAGTTAGGCGGCACAAAGACAGCTGTCACTTCTGCCCCTCACCTCCTCCCAGCGCGACACGGGTAATTAGCCTGCAACAGAGCATGCTGTTGCAACACCTGAAAAGTGAGAAAAAAGTGGAGGGGAGGGGAGACAGCAGGGAGACAGCTGCATGTTGTCAGGTATAGACATTTCTGTCAGCAGAGTAGAGAAGTAATGCAAGCCCACTTCCACGAAATAGTGTTGTCATCCAAAGATAATTTGAAGAAAACCAATATTTCAGTGTTTTTTCAGAGAAAAAAAGTGGTCCTCCACCACTGGACAGACGAAACTGCGGCTACACCTGCCACCACATCTCTCACACTCCACTCACACTCGCTTCCTCTTTCTTTCTCACCCTGGAATATTTATTTTTGTTGGATTTCAGGCTCTCCTACTTTTCTATGCTTTGCATAAACATATTGCAGATGGCGTTTCTTTATCAGTTATGTCGAGTCTGAGATCTGTGGAGCACCTGACAGAGCACATTAACACAACCGCCAGGTAATTTCACCCCGGTGCTTGCTGCAAACATCACGACGTGCCTGAAGCAGTAACCCTGAGAAATTATTTATCAAATGTCAAATTTAAGGTCAAATGTGTCTGTAATCTACCAGCCTACCCTCAAGATGGGAGAAATAAGAAATACAAAACTTGAAATCACAGCATTTTGTTTGCCTTGAAGCTCCCACAAAAAGCCCCATTATACTACTTGTGTTAGGTTGTGCCTCTCCATAAGTGCTAATGCATTCTCACCCTGCAGTCCTCTGATTGATGTTTCCATGGTTTGTGATAAAAAAGCAAAATAGCAGCATTATTAAAAATAGGCAGAGTAGGCCATCAGTGAGATAACATTATAAGGGTACAACAGTCAGTACAGCAATGAGGGAAAGTGATGGAAGGTGAGGTTAAAACTGACATTTTTTGTGCATTGCAGTCTACTTTTGTGTAATATTCCTTTATTTTTATTACTCAGAGCATTTAGTTGCCTAAAATACAATTCATTGCGCTCATTGTTTTTTTGTTTTCTGTATATTGCCATTGGGAAAAAAAAAAAGAAAAAGATTTTTAAAGGCCAAGTGAGATTTAAACCAATTTTCACAGATTTTATGTCCTCACACATCCAACATTGATGTTATTTTGCAGCATAAGGAGACTGTTTACCGCAGAGTAAGAGAATTAGGTCCTCTTGTGATGTTGTGACAGCTCAGAAAATGCTTCAAGAATAGAAAGTGAAGAGGGAAAATGGGGAGAAACCACAAATGAGGTGCTGAATTTCCACCACAGTCTCTCTTAGGGAGTAAAAAAAAAAAGTTAAATCCTTTTTTTTTTTTTTTTCCCCTGGATGTTTGTGTCATGTTTTTGTCCATAGAAGCAGATCTATTTAGAGTTGAATTTTTTTTAGAATAGGTAAGAGACAAAAAGAGTGTTTCTCATGTTTTGTGACACCCACTATATTTTCAGTAGCGGTTTTTTAAAATGAAATTTGAGCCTGATGTTGCACATCAAAGTGGCCTCTCAGATGCTTCAGATCATAACAACAACAACCTCTGAGGGTTTTTTTTCTTCTCCTGCGATCCTCCCGTCTCACCGAGACGATCAGCATGCCAGACCCCGCTCCTCCTGCCAGACGAGCTTTACACAGTGTGGCATATCAACCCTCGGCCCATGTCATCCCCCCACACTGTGAGCCCTTTCTCCAGCAGCCCTGCAGCCCTCCATAAACTCCTCGCTCCCAGTCTCAGCCCCCCATATGTGCTTGCAAATCTGCCTCAGCCAATTCCCCTCCCTGCTGGACATAAACGCCCTTCCTTTAAGAAGTAATGCAGTGCGACTGTGGAGTCTCATTCACTCGTTTGTTTCTCCGGCGTTCTCTCAAGCCCCTAACTGTGGAGTTGCCATGGTGCCAGCGGCCAGCTGTGAAACGGAGACATTTTTCCCAGTGGTGGTTGTCAAGTGGAGTAAATTAATACAAGTCTTGCACCTTTGTTCTTGTCTTGGCCGTCTTTCTTTTGTGCTTTCCTTCTCTCGCAACTAATTTTTCCTCTGATCTCTCGGCAGGTCAGTGAAACCCAGATAGTCTTTTTCTGCAGAGCTCACTTTCATACTGTTTTTGCTTGTGTATGTCTTTAAAGATATGCAGACATTATTTACTTTTAACTGAATAAAAGATCAATTTATCCTACTTAGAATTATTATCTATGCAGCCAAAGCCTCATATAGTTTAGATCTCTATGCCAACTCCATTATCATCCAAAACGTATTAAAAATATTTACATTTCTGATGAATTACAGCATGTGATTTATTCTGAAAGGATTCAGTATTGTGAGCACACTCAGTGATGTCTTCCTGATACTGAATCCTGTTTACACTGCTGAGAAAAAAAGTTTATCAGCAATAAACAAATGATATGGCGCTATTATGGGATGACAGTGGAGTTATACATCATGGAGGAATGAGCTCGACCAGACTGCAGCTGCACAGATAAATTCATTGCTGGTGTTAGTCTTTTCAGTGCTTTTTTGACAATGATAAAAAGATAAAATAATGCCAGCCTTATCCTTTAATCGTTCGTGTGTGTGTGTGTGTGTGTGTGTGTGTGTGTGTGTGTGCGTGCGTGCGTGCGTGCGTGTGTGTGTGTGAGGGAGATAAGGAGAGATAGAGTTGTTTGTGTCTTCCAGTGGTTCCGTACTGTATGTGTGCTTGAGTTACAGTATGTGTGCAGCCCCCCCCCCCCCCTTTGTTTCCACACTCCTGGCTCCTTAATGCACTTTAATCCTTTTACTCTTCCTTTAAAGTTTCACTGGATTTGCATATATCCAATTAAACCTCCAAACAGCCGCGGCTTTAGTGAATCTGTGAGGAACAGAGTCGTGTACAGTTCTGCACTCGGTCACTATAATACATGCTGCTGTACGCTATAATACATCATGCCCATACTTTAATGCACGTCAGCATTAAACTATGAGAGCCCATATAGGCCATAATTCACATTTTACACAGACTCACACACAGAGCAGCACACAGAAGTGATGTACACATACAATTGAATGCATCACCCGATGCATCTGTAGGACGTGGATGAAGTGTCATTCGTGTATTTAACAGCTATTTAGGTATTTCGCGTCATCCTGGGACGCTGTGGCTCAGATGGTAGAGCGGTTGGTGGTTCAATCCCTGGCTCCTTCGGTCCACGTGCCGTAGTGTCCTTGGGCACGACACTGAACCCTGAATTGCTCCTGATGGCAAGCGAGCACCTTGCATGGCAGCTCTGCACCATCAGTGTGCGAATGTGTGTGTGTGTGTGTGTGTGTGTGTGTGTGAATATATTCCTGATGGGGAGTACCTTGCATGGCAGCTTCATTAGTGAGTGAATGGGTGAATGGGAAACAGTGTAAAGCGCTTTGAGACCATGAAGATGATAAAGCGATATATGAGTGCAGACTTTTATCATTTTCAAGGATTCTTCCAACAGTAACCTTAAATATACAGCTCTGGAAAAAAAATAAAGAGACCATTCCAAATTTGTATTAAATCAGCATCGCTATATGTATGGCAGCCATTCCATTCCAGTGTCTGTTGAATTCCAATACAGGCACACCTGATTCTACTAAATGAGGTACTGATTAGGTGATCACCTGAACCAAATCTTATTTAATGAAGAAAAGTATAAAAACCAGTGCTGTGGTCATCAATATCCTCTTGCAATAGGACCAGCTGGATGGCAGAAACAGTGCTAGTAGTACCTCAAAAGTAATTGGAATAAAAACAAGTGACTATTGACCATGCCAAAAGAGTTAAAGAAAAGTTTTGAGTGCCACACAACCAGGTCAGTGAAGGTGTGGATGAAGGACCACCAGATCAGGACCCTGTCATGGCCAGCCCAATCTCCAGACCTGAATCACATTGAAAACCTCTGGAATGTGATCAAAAGGAAGATGGATGGTCACAACCCCTCAAACAAAGCCGAGCTGCTTGAATTTTTGCGCCAGGAGTGGCATAAAGTCCCCCAACAGCAATGTGAAAGACTAGTGGAGAGCATGCCAAGACGCGTGAAACCTGTGATTGTAAATCAAGGTTATTCCACTAAATATTGATTTCTGAACTCTTCCCAACTTAAGTCATTAGTATTGTGTTGTTTAAAAATGAATATGAACTTGTTTTCTTTGCATTATTCGAGATCTGAAAACACTGCATCTTTTTTGTTATTTTGACCAGTTGTCATTTTCTGCAAATAAATGCCCTAAATGACAATATTTTTATTTGAAATTTGGGATAAACAAACACACTGCTGTAGGGGCCCTCCCCTCCGTGTGAGACAGTTGCCGATGTTACTGACAGGAAATCATGTCAGAATAAAACAAAACTTTTCATTTTACTCAAACACATACCAATAAACAGTAAAACCAGAGAAACTGATCATTTTGAAGTGGTCTCTTAATTTTTTCCAGGGTTGTTTAATGTGTACAGGTGTGGGGCAGTTATTCTCATGTGGGAATGTTGGTGCTATGTGTACATAACCAAACAAGACATTAACAGATGTCTATTTACAAAAATATTTGCAGAAATTAATGAAAACATCGACCGAGTAGTCACTCAAAGCTGTGCAACCTCATGAAATATCTTTAATGTACCACGAATACAGTATTTGTTTCATTCCCAACCTCTGTAGAGCATGAATTGCCTTGGGCTCTCATTGTTCAAACATGTAGGGGATAATTTAGTAAATGAAATATCTTGTACAGTATATAAATTTCATCAACTTCTCTGTCAGAGTCACCTTCAGTGCCCTGAAACATGAAGGATGACTTGTCATGTTTGAGGTCATACTGCCATTAGGTAATCTCTATCATTCCTATCATTTTGAGTTCACTCATTCCCTATTTTAATGAATTAGATATTTTATACATAGACTAATCCACAAGGGCATTTGATCATATAAGCCACGTTAGAATCGCCACTGTGAACATGCATGCTAATAATCGTATTTATCTCTAGTACATCCTTGCAGATCGGCTGTAGATTCAAAGTCTTGTTCGATCATGCTTGTTTAAATTTGACTATTTCCCCACTTTAACGTACAGTATATCTACAATGTGGGTGAGTTCTGCGTTTAAAGAGGCTAGCTACAGAAAATTATTCCTGATTTAGCAAAATATAAAAATATATTAAAGAGTTAAAGATGTGATTTCTATAAAATATAATATCTTAATTGATGTTTTTCCTGAGCCCGTTAACCTGTTTAAAAAGGCGTCTTTCAAAAACTCGTTCCTTTCTCCCCTTTGTAAAACACGTAATACATTAGCATACAGATGATGTTTACTTTCTTGTACACTTGTTCGCCTGAATCAGGGCCTTACTGATGTACAGATCCTGTCAGTCAGACTGTATTGTATCCACCTGGCTGCACACAGCACAAAGAACAAAAATACAGCTGAAGTGTAAAACCTTTTTTTTTTTTTTTTTTTTTGCGTAAGCACTGAATTGCCCGGGTGTGTACCTTTGACTGATGAAACAGCAGCTTTGAGCACCGTTGGCTGACACACTCGCGCTCATTATCCCATCTACTGTAGGGGAACCGGCCGCCACGCCTGTATCCACGCGGCTGAATTTGTTCCCTGTCCAAAGCAAAGATCGATGGTCTCTTGTTTTGCAGGTATTTATGTTTGTGGATGCTGGCTTGTGCAAGAGGTGTTTCTGAGCCAGGTCGCAGGAGAGAGTGTGAGGTCATGGATCTGTGAGTCCAGCTGCAGGAACTTTAACAAAGAGAAAACAGTTTGACAGCACTGAAGACTTTCTCAACCAACACTGACTGATCAGTCTTTTCTCCTCTACTTCCACTTTCAGTACTTCCTCAGAGCTACTTTGTTTGCCCCCGTCTTTTTTAGGGATGTTGTCATTGATCACTTTCCTTTGATGAGAAGATGTGGTCATTCATGTTGAAACAAAAGCCTTAGCAGGCTCTTCTTTGTTATAATTTCACATATAATACTTTTTAAATATTAGATATTAGTGTGTCAGTAATATGGGTGCACAATGCATGAGAAAATTGAATAAACTGCCTACCATATCTCTAAGGCTGAGTCGAATGTATTCGCGATCTAAATTTTTCACTCAGTACTCAAAGCTCATGACCATTGTTGAGGGTCTGAACATAGATCGAGTGGTGAATTCAAGGCTTTGCCTTCTGGCTCAACTCCCCCTTCACCAAAATGGCCTCAAACATCGCACGCTTTACAGCCAACGCCGCACCGATCCACCTTTCAATCTCCTGCTCCGTCCTACTCTCAATTGTGAACAAGACTCTGAAATACTCACTCTCTCACTTAGGTCAAGACATTAACCCGGAGGGAGCAATCCACCATTTTCCGGCAGAGAAACATGATCTCGGACTTGGTGGTGCTGACTATCATCACCACTTCATGCTTGGCTGCAAACCACCCCAGCACATGCTGAAAGGTCTGATGAAGCCAACAGATCTACATCATCTGCAAATGGCAGAGAAGCAATCCTAAGACCCCCAAAGTGAACATACTCGTCCCCCCAGCTTTGCCTTGAAATCTGAAATCACAAGCAGGATTGGTGACAAGGGGCATCCATGGTGGAGGCCATCGCCTGCTGGAGACTATGCTAACAATACAACAAAATCTGAATTGTTTGCCATTAACTGAAGGTGTTTGGATTTGAAACCAAAAGATAAGTACGTATGAGACAGAAGTAAGGATTATCAACTTTAATTTGATGGTCTTCACATGCATTTTACTATTTCACAGAAATGGTTGTGTTGTGCGGATCAATTTCAGGTGTCCAAAAGTAAGTTTACTGACTGATTGACAGGTGTAACTCATCGCCCAGGTGTTTCTGTTTTCCTTTTGATCCCATATAAAAGAGAAGTGGGTGTCTAGCCATGATTTCAGTCTTTTCATCTGTTCAGATTACATTCGAAGCCAGAAGGCATACATCAACATGAAGACCAGAGAACGGACTATGACAGAAAACAGCTCATCTGTCAGAAGTAAAAACAAAGCAACAGAATATATGAAGTACAACGGTTTGGAAAGTTTTGAAGGAAAAAAACAACCAAGGAAACCACTGGTGCACTTCAAAATAAACACAGGACGGGTCACTAACAGAAACCTGCAGCTGACATCAGAAAACCCCTTTAAAATTAGATGAAGAAGCCAAATCTTTTCTGGAACAATGAGACCAAAATTCATCTCAGTCAAAGTGATGGAAAGCCAACGGCATGGAGAAAGACAGGAAGTGCCAATGATTCAAACTATTAGACCTGATCTCATCAAAGACACATGGAGATGGTCATATAATGGCCTGGACATGTATATATGGAAGCGGCTGTATTGATGACGGCAGCAATAGAATGAATTCAGGAATGTAAGGACACATTTGTCCAGCTATCCCTCTGATCTCATTGGCTAGACCTTCATCCTGCAACAAGACAGTGAGCCCAAACACAAGGTCATCAACCAAAGCTTTTATCATAAGAAGTATTTTTGATAACGCAGTAAGGATAAATCCAGTCATCTCTCAACCTGGACTAAGCTCAGAAGATCCTTTTTGCCAAAACTGACAGCTGTTGCATCACTGCACCCTGGTCATCGATCCTAAACAAGTCCCAACGGGACCAGCAGAAGAAGCCTGGACGGGACGCCAGCTGCGGGAGTGAAAACCCACAACATGACGCCAAACTCCAGACGACTGGGACCACACTCCAGTCGGCAGAATCTGTCTGACTACTTTGATTCATTGTGTTGCTGTCTGATAGCTGATTTATCCAATTCTAAATGACTTAAATCTCTCATTTACGTCAGGAACTAGCTCCGTTTTCAATAACCTAATCTAACCTAATCTTCCCACCATCACTCCACTATAGTTTAGAAATCCTGTTCATCACATCCATGATCCATACACTGCAATATATATTCATATAGTTTATTCTAAATATTGTTCAATATATATCCTTGTAGACCAAGCACTTGTTTTTGTGTATTTCCTGGAAGATATTGAAAGAAGTCCCTGAATGCAGAAGTCACGGTTCAGGCTATATCGACTGATCACTTGCATATTGGCCTATACAGCCTATTAAAATTAAATCTTGATTCTTTCTGCTAGACAGAAAGTGGTGCCCTGAATATGAATCTAATCCGCTACATTTTGTCTCATTATTGTGTTTTGATCCTAAATGCCTAAAATAGCAAAGATATCAAACTTCATCATAACAAATCTGTAGCCAAAAATGGTCTTGTGAGCAATTCAAAAGACAAAAAAAACAGATTCTCATTACATTTAATAGACTGGTATAATTTTCATTTCTGTGTCAAGATTTAAATTTTGTGTTGAATTTAGATTCATAACAGTCAGATTTAGGTCGGTAGAAGTTATGCATACCGTTCTGGTAAACCTCCATAGAATGAATATAACTCAATGTCCTCATACTGGAGTTTGTTCTCCACAAACTGCCTCAGATTGTTTCATGTCACATTATCTTGACAGGCTGCGAGCTCTCCTGAGTGTGCAGAGGATTTTACAGATCTGCACATCCTCCTCACTTCTTCTGCTGTGCTGTTTTGTACTGAGTTGTACTTCTTAAGAACTGCTGAAGTTTGACAAAGCACCACTTTCTCCTGTAATGGAAATAAAGGTGCTTGATTGCGTTTCTCTCAAAGTGCTACCTTGATCCCGACTGAAAGCAGAGTGCTCTGAAGCTGCACTGTACTTTGTCATAGCAGACAACAAATTTACATGTGCTGTCTCTCCTGTTTTAGGTAACCAAAGGCTCTTTTATAACTACTCCCCTCAGTTTGTTTTTTCATCCAGGCAGCAGATTTTTGATATCGAGGCTGATTAAACCAGACACAGGATAGCAACACGAGAACCATTTTAATACGGAAAAGAATTTAAAATATACACAGAATTCCAAAAAGTCGGCGTGTGTGCAAATTAAGGCAGCACTTAAAAAACAAGACAGGATTCAAATATAAAGCAGTCCTGTTCTAATCAATGCTTTCCTCATCCCCTTCATTGTAATGCACTCATTATTATGGTAAAGAAAAACAAGAATGTGAGCTGCAACAGCGCACACAAAGGACTGATGTTGCACTCCTGAAGCCAACATTATGTGTTAAGTGCCTGGATGGCATTCTGCACAAAAAATGCTTGAAAGCAACAATCCCTTTGTGTCTGCCAAATATGTGTGGTCAAATGAGAGTGTGATAATATGTGTGTTTTCCCGTGTGAGTCGGAACAAGTTGTGCACACAAATTGGACGACTCCCTATTGTGAGACAATGCTGCCCGGTAGCGCTGAACTGTGTTGTACGCTTGAATGGCTCTGCCGTCTCGCAGAGAGCACTGACATGCTTCACAACGTGATTGGGGCTCTTTCATTCTTCCTGTCTTCTGCTCACTCTCTGTCTCTTCCAACCACACTGAACTCATGCACACCTTGTAGTGTCTCATAAGTCTGGAAAGAAATCTCTGAATTTACTTTACACTGACTGTAAGTTCCCTCTGCAAGAATTAATTCACCTGCACAATAACTACAAAACAGGAACTGCAATATTTTCTGTGACCGATTTTTATTTTATTATTTTTTGATTAGTTTTGCAGTGTTCATACAGAACATGGCGAGCATATATTGAAACAAATAATTAATAGACAGTTGTGAGATCTACTGGTTTTGGTTTGGCTGCTGGTTTACTACAGCACAACCCTGCTTAAATTGTTCCAACTAGTTTAAAGGTTCCTCACACTGACTTCAATGTGTATCGATTTTGCAACTTTTTGCCCTTTGTTTTTCTCCGTAATGATGAGAGCTCATCTATCCTGTGTGCAGGTTTTTGGGTGTCCCTCCAGGAAGAGGAAGCTGCCCTCTGACTGGACCTCTACCCTTTGACCTCATCTACACCGACTACCACGGCTTGCAGCAAATGAAGCAGCACATGGGTCTTTCACTGAGGAAGCACAAGTCAGTCCTTTTTTCTTTTTTTTTCAATCTTTCTCTTTTTGTGTTTCTGATTTCAAAAACATTTCTTTATGTTTTAGGTGTGATGTTTGTTTGTGTTGCGTTCTGTTAACAGTAATGGCTTCCCTGATGAAACACTTGCATTACAGGCTGCTAGACACTGGGCTGGAAACTTCACTCTGCATCAGCATGAATCTCTTTTTCTAAACACTAATCAATGACCCAGGTGCAGACTTCTGGGTTTTTGTCACTTCCCTTTATCTCATATTCACAAACTCCCCCTGTGCATCTCTGCATATGTTATCTGCTTAGTTGTGTTCACTATAAGAAAACACAGCTCATTTATCTGAAGAAGCTCAAACAAGCCAACATTTTTTCACCCCTGCGAGCGGCTGCAAACTCTGTTCTCTGACAATAAATGCAGTTGGTAAAGTTTTTGTCTTTTGTTCCAGCTGGGCACTGCTGGAACATTCACAGTAAACAAGCAAATCTTCTTTTTTTTTTCCTGTCCAAACAAAAAAACAAAAAACAAAGCAAACAGCTTTTAATGCAAACTGAAACTCTGGCCAAAACATCTAGTTTCTGAAAATGGAACAGAACAAATCGTCAAAGTGTGAAAAAAGGCCAAGCATTTGGGCTGTGATATTGTGGTTATATATATTGTGTTCCTCCTCACATTTTGTTTTCATCCCTTTTTTCACTGAATGTATGAGAGGAGAAGGGTGCTGCATTCATTAAGTCACTGAGAAGCATTTCACAAGAATGAAACTTGATTCTGCTTCATTTTGAATTCTCAAAAACACGACAGCAGCTAAATCCTCCGCTGATTCCAATCAGCATCAGTTCAAGGTCAGCTGATCAACTAGCACTCCTCAGCTGTCACTGAGTCACACACCGATACTTTCATTTCCTCTGCAGCCCTCACACCGATTAGAGATGCGGGGCATTGATGAATCTTCTCAGATTGTCAGATTGGATTACATCAATTTATTTTTGATTTCTCGGTGTGAATATTTACTGCTGATTAAGTGCTTAAAGTAATTGTCTGTATGTCTTCTTTCAAGCAACTCATCGTTAACTAAATGTCCTATCCCAGTTTTTCTGTTTAGTCGTTTGATCTGAGAAGTCTTGAACATATTTTAGGATGTTTCAGTGTTAATGTGGTCAAAGCAGAGTAATCTATTCCCTGTTCATCATATGTTGCCTCGACATTATCAGAGGGAATTTTAAGGATGTTCCTGTCTATCAAAAGAGACTTGCACATGAAAAGGCAGATTAGCATCATCTTAAAACTTGTTTCTGAGAACAGTAACGGTGCATGTGTTGGACTCTGATTCAGTTTAGTCCAGATTGTGTTGTGATGTTTTCCAGCAGTGGGCCCTGTGGTGGCTGGAAAACAAGGCCGCGGTTGTCTCACCTTGAGGCCTGTGTGATCTCTTCTCAGTGAGGGGAGGCTGACAGAGGACACAGACACCCATCACCTCTGACAGTTTTACAACCAGAGACTCTGACTACAAGACACTGTTATAGCACAGAGACTAAGAGACTAATACTGTTTGTTTTCTTGTCCATGTTGTCCTGAGTGCTCTCTGAGCATGTTATTATGTAGACTTATTGTGTTGTGTGCCGCTGTGGTGAAGCACAACAAGGTAAATGGGATTTTGCAGTTTGTCTCAGTCGTTTAGGGGAAGAAGTATTATTCGAAAGCAAGAGACGACTTTGTTCTAATTTTAGCTCAGCCTGTTTCTTCTTCTTTTATCCCAGGTGCCACATCCGAGTGATTGACACCTTCGGCACCGAGCCTGCTTACAACCACGAGGAGTACGCCACTCTGCATGGCTACAGAACCAACTGGGGCTACTGGAACCTCCGTGGGCAGCAGTACATGACCATGTTTCGTACGTGGACTTATCATTTTATTTCTCTAACACAGATTTCAAATCTGCTCTTATTGAGGTTGAGTATTGACAGTGTGTCTGCTCGTGGTAGCTGTCCAATCAAATGTGAGCTTGAATTTTCACAGTTGAGTATAAATCAATTGTGTTTTGATGCATGTACATGGACACGTGTACACGTGTGTTTATGTGACAGAGCTGAAAAAGACCTCAAGCTCTCAGAGGCGAGGCTTTGAGGCACCAGACAGAGAACTCACTCAACAGCTGTGCCTCCACAGATGCCGAAAGCCTCCTACTGTGGCCGAGCACCACCAGCCACACACACACACACACACACACACACACACACACACACACACACACACACACACACACACACACACACACACACACACACACACACACACACACACACACACACACACACACACACAAACACACACAATCATGACACATTTTGTGAAATTGGTGGTAGGAGAAACCTCAGATGTTTGCACAAGTCTCCAATTAATTCAGCGACAATGGGCAGCCCCGCTGTTTCCAAAATGCTCACTGTTATCACAAAGCCTGACACTGAAAGATGTCAGCTTTCATCTCAGGTTGGAGAATTGACTGAAAATACCGTATCTCTCTCCTTCCACTTGACAAATTGCTGCTGTAAAACATTTCCTTTCTGTCTGCGATCATTCATAGTGTTGTTTTATTTCCTAAAAGCTGAGAGCCAAAACTGAAGCTAGCACTGACATTGTCAACCACACAGATACAGCTCAAGTAAACGGATCAAAATTTCTCAACATCAGAATACAGACGCGACTTCAACCCCAGTAAATGCACCAATTTTTGTGTTTCACTGTAAAAAAAGATTGTAATAAGAAAAACAACATTAGGAAATCTAGCCTGGAATCTCCACAACAGTATAGTATAACTAATTTTTTTAAAAACATTAAATGGACTTGGAACTCTGTGTAGCCAATAACTTTGTTTGTCCTTGGCAGCCCACACTCCAGACAACTCCTTTATGGGTTTTGTGGCAGAGGAGCTGAATGAGACAGAGAGACTGAATATTCAGAGGAACAAGGTTAACAATATGGCGGTTGTGTATGGGAAAGAATCCAGCATGTGGAAGGTCAGTATGAGTCCATAACCCCTGAAAAAACATGTCTATAAATTTAGCACATTTTTGTAGCCCATTTAGAGTTTGTGAGAGTAAGAAAATATTTTTGCAGGATTCATAACATGCTGTGACTATGTTGTTTCTGTAAGGGGGACATTTTTACCATAGTTATAACTATATGTTATATACTATTAATGCTTTCAAAGGTGTTTGAATGTGATAAAATTAGGATGCACAATACATTTGGAGAATTGAACTAAATATCACTTTCCCACTATATTTTACATTTCCTGCAAACAAGTTCCCCCCTCCAGGAATCTGGCCTGAAGCGGGATGGTAGAGGAACAATTGTTTTTGTTAAGAGTAAATTTTCTCTCCGAGTGACTGCCAAGGTTTCTCGCTCTTCCTGTAACTTTGAAGTGTGCTGCAGCCTCCCTCAAGCTTTGCTTCGCTTCAGTCTGGTTGCTGCTTTGTTCCTACACTGCCATAGCATTCCCTGTTAAGATTTGTGAATGTGAAAGATTGCTGGGTAAAAGCCAGTAAAGTGTCGGGGTCTCTCCAGACAGAGGACACGCCCTCCTCTGAAGCAGCATCCTCCTCCTCAGGCTGGTGGTTCATAATTAGAGATTTGGAGCCTGTAAAGGTCCTCTGAAATGAGACTGAATAATACTTTTTGTCATGTTGTCCCTTTTTCCTCCATATCTGCATCTTTTGATTCACTTCTCTGCTGTTCTTACTCCTGTTCTCACTGAACTATTTGTATTCATCATCTCATGATGCATCATTGATGGATTCACACAGCTTCAAGTGAGTACACCTGCTTCTCACTGCCATCATTGATTCTCCAAATGCCAAAACTCAAACAGAGGGTGTTCTTAGTCTGTTCTGTTGCCTGGAAAATATGTTGTGTTCCACTTCAGTTGTGTAGGCACACATATATGAATAAGAACATTTACATTTTAGTTCAGGAAACAATAATTTCACAATGTGTCAACAGACCTCCTCACAATAATTTAAAGTTTTTCATCCAACATTTAGACCTGGCCAAAATATTCTAATGTAGGAGGATTATCCTATGAAATACATGTTTTTAAACTTTGAATAATCACACACGATGAACAAGTTTTAATTTGAAGTCTGAAAATGGAAATAGTACAGCAGAAAATAGTGGGACTTTATTTTCTTTGATCTGGACAATCATAGCTGCCACATTCATGTATATTTTAAATAGATAATGTGGAATTAAAAATATATTATTTGTCATTTGTGATTGTGGAGTATTAGTACAGCTACTACTTAAATATCCAGCAAGACAACAGATCACAAGAAATGCTGTACATTTGTAGAATATATTTTTGAGCACAGAAAGTGAGACATTCTGGGAAATGTGTTTTTTTTAATGAGAGCTAGAAGAATGCTGAATATAAAAAAACATTTAATACATACTTTATATTTCACCATGATAGCAGGATACAGTTATAATTCACAAGTTGTCCACAGCTGCAGTTCTTATTTTGCAGACCTCTTTCAATTCTTTGTGGTGACAGATTTTACATGGATTATACCTTTAAGTAAAAGAAAGTATGATTTCATCACCATGATACTCTAACACAACAGCACAAAATGAAAAATGTGGCATAACACTCAGATGACATTTATAAATGATTCATACCTCGAAGCTTTCGTAAATAATTCATAACATTCCCCCAGATTTTTTTTTAGATAAACTCATTTATTAAAAAAAAAAAAATCCAGAAAATTGTCCCCTCAGGGTGACACAGAAGATGTATGTTGAATATCAGTCTTTTGTGATCCATTAAAAATCCACAGGTACTATTAGTTACCAAGATCATGATGTAATTGCTCAGTCGGCTCATTAGATCTGCTTCCGCTCACCTAATTTAATCAACCGATACTTGTGCACAGGTTGGGGTGATACTTCAGTCTCCCTCAACAGCTTTGGGCTTTTTTTCTTTTGCGCTTTTCCAAATGGCTATGTGTAATACACTGCAGCAAAATGGCCAAAAACTGTCCCAAAATGTTTTGTAGAAAATTCATCATGACCATGCTTAATAAATCATAGTCATTGATTATACTTTCTTGATTGTTGTTGTTCTGAATTTGTACCCTCATGGTTAAAATGTACTTATTGTAAATCGCTTTGGATAAAAGCGTCAGCTAAATGAAATGAAATGTAATGTAATTGATGAAAATTCACCTTAATTAACGCTTTATATAATGTGTTGTTCATACATGAGATCATGAATGATTAATGAGATATTAATGCATGAAGTAATGCTGAAGATATGCATGAATTCATGATTATTCATGTACCCTTATCCTAAAGTGATAGAGTCTTTAATTTTGAACTAAATCATCGTGGCAAATACTGCTCCAGAGATGTCTTGCGTCTTTCAGAACAGTCTTAAAAATAATGGCAATATGTGCCAAACACGAAAATAAAATGTACTAATTGGGATTTAGAGGAGTGACAAAATGCAAATTTGAATGCAAATGAGATGACTCACCTTTTTAGAAGTGTTTGCACTGATAAATGAGTCACTTAGCTGAGCCCCTCTTCAAGTGCTTAACTCATTTTGCCTCCCCCGTACGTCTCAAAGGGGAAAGAAAAGTTCCTGGCTATTCTGCATCGTTACATGGAGATCCATGGGACAGTTTACTATGAGACGCAGCGTCCCCCAGAGGTGCCTGCCTTTGTGAAGAACCACGGCCTGCTGCCTCAGCAGGAGCTGCAGCAGCTCCTCAGAAAGGCCAAGGTGGGTTTACATGACTGACGCTTGTTTCCTGAGCTCATAAAATGTTTGCATGCACAATTTCTACATCATAATGAACTGTTTTAAGTTATAATGCTTTTGTACAGTTGAACTAAATCTTCTATTAGTATTGACCTGATAAATCTCCTGTTCTTTCTCATTTTCTTGACCAGCTCTTCATTGGATTTGGCTTCCCATATGAAGGCCCTGCCCCTTTGGAAGCGATAGCCAATGGCTGCGTCTTTCTCCAACCTAAATTTAATCCCCCTCACAGCTCTCTCAATCACGACTTCTTCAGAGGGAAGCCTACTTCCAGGAAGGTAGATATCCACTTAAAAAACAGTGAACTTACTTTAGGATTCATATTATTCATCGTACAAATAAAGTGCACTCCACAACACCACTATCTGATCTTGGAGTTGCTGTTAACTGTGATTGTGAATATATTCCATTTATGCCCTCCTCAGGTGTCCTCTCAGCATCCCTACGCCGAGCAGTATATTGGCAGGCCACATGTCATCACTATCGACTTCAATAACTCTGAAGAGTTTGATGCAACCATCCGTGAAATCATGAGGATCAATGTATGCCCTTTTTTTTTTGGGCGTTTGCCATCCAAACTTAGCACCACTCATTCAACAAAATAATGGTCTTCTAAAATTATAGCCTACCACGGCACTCACTGCTGCATAATGGCGTAGGTGAGAGCATAATTTGCTCTCGCACACCCCTCTACCAGCTGGTTTGACCCACTTTTGAAGCCCTCAGCCTTTAATAGAGCTCTTAATCATGACATCCGACATTACAGCAAAATGCTTAGCTGGCTCTCTCTCTGCTCTTCGCACTCCTAATTGCTTGAGATATTGAGCGGCTCAGTAGGTAAACTGTGCCCACACCTGGGTTTACATGGCAGCTTTCCAGAGGCCATCCCCACAGGCAATGAGCATTGTCCACAGCAGATCGTGTTAATCAATCACACTGTGCTCAATCTGTCACCAGAACGACACAGAGCCACTGCCAGGGCTCTCGTGGTGTCGAGAAGCATGTGTGCCTCCACCTGCCAGGTGTGTTAAATAGACCGTGTGTTTCCTGGTGATAGAGACCAAATGAAGTAGCTGTTGTGGCACTGGTAAGTGCTTAAAAAGTGCATCCAAAGGGAGGGAAAAACAATAATCACACACAATGAGCAAGTTTTAATTTGAAGTCTGAAAGTGGAACTAGTAGAGCAGAAAAGAGTGGGACTTTATTTTCTTTGAGCTGGACAATCATAGCTGCCACATTCATGTATAGTTTAAATAGATAATGTGGAATTAAAAATATATTATTTGTCATTTGTGACTGTGGAGTATTAGTACAGCTACTACTTAAAAATCCTACAAGACAACAGATCACAATAAATGCTGAAAATGTTTGAGCACAGAAAGTGAGACATTTGGGGATTTTTTTTTTTTTTTTTTTTTTTTTTTTTTTTTTTATTGAAAGTTAAAAGAATGATGAATATAAAGTTTCTGCAAGCAACTTGTTTGTTTAGCTGAAAGCCAGCCTGATCTGTTACAAAATCTGACTACCCCTCTATAGCTCACTCATTAACACATATTGTATATTTTATCTGCACAAAATCCAAAATGTTCTATTTTTCAGAGGTTGTGTGTCAGATTGTTTATTGGCTCAGAGCAGTTACTTCCTGTTGTCTCCGTTAGTTGCCTGGCAACCGGTTCCTTTTGGTTATATTTTCGGTTTCGTGAGCTGGTGCGTGGATTTTGCTGCCATTGTACAGAGCCAGCCTACCCGTTTCCTCCTTTTCAAGGTCTTTGTGCTATGCTAAGCTAACCAACTGCTGGTGGTAGCTTCATATTTACATTGCAAACATGAAAGGGTATTGATTTTGTCATCTATCTCTTGGTAGGAGCAATTATCTGCATTTCCCAAAACTCTGGATAGTAACAGTTCAGTAATGTTTAAGCTTAATGACACAAATCCTTATATAGGATTATGTATGTCTCGGTAACATAGTGAGTTTACGTCTATATTTCACTTAATGTTTTTTACTCAGGTTTTGGTGAGGTTTGTTGACAAACAGTGCTGCTGCTCATGTTGTTGACAACTTCTGTCAGTCTGAGAAACTGTTGGCTGGGATTTTAATGGCACCATGTCAACAGTGTCTGACGGAAGCGAACAAACATTTAACTGATAAAGAAGTACTAAAATGTCTGGAACACCTGCCTGATCTTCCTCGCCAGCTGGGCTAATGTGATTTTCTTTTTCTGGAAATTGCTGCTAGACCACAGAACTTGCCTCAGGAGCAGAGACGAAGTTTCATTTTCGGTCATCGATCATAGAAAGGAAATAATGAATGTTGCTCATATTTTGGGAGCCAAGCAATGCAGTCAGTTGTGCTATATATATTGTACAGTCATTTAAAGAATGTTTTCTGCTGCTGAATTCAAATCACCCTCCATGAAGCATTTTTTTTCCCCTCTCTGACACGGATTCTATTACATAAAGATGCCCAAAAGGCAAATTGCATTGCAGAATAGCTGATGAAGTGCCAGATACATTTCATTAAACTCAGATGAAATAAAGTAATAAGAGAGTGCTAAAAGGAACACAACACTAAAAGGAGCCATTTATCAATTTAAAAGCCTAGTAAACAGTGAGATCTCACTTGAGGCACCGTGGGAGACATTCAGATCCTCACAGGATGTATTGTTTCCTGGTATATTTCATAGTTACTAATGTCATCAAACCACAGTAGGATTAAAAATGCAATGATAAATATAAACCTGTCTCCAGAGATATGGACCGATGGTTATTTTTTTTCTCCCTGTCATGAGCCTATTTGCTTGAAGTATTACATCACAGAGGAAATGCTATTGATCAGTGTTTTCTTAGCGAATTTTAAACCATTGTCTGCCATCAAAAATCAGACAATGAGTGACGGGCCTTTACAGCTACACTGATAACTGCACCCAAAGGACCCAGAATACACCGAAACCACCTCCTCTGTGCTGCATGACCTGTGGTCCGCTCTTAGTGCAATCCATTGTTTGACATATTGATGTGGTCATCACTAAAAAATAATGAAATCAATTTTTAAAGCTGTCACCTGTGATGTATTAGGTCATTGATTTTAATGTGAGGCTTGTGGCATGATATAAGCCTTTCACAATTACGCTAATGAATACGTCAACTTTGATTAACAATCAGATGCTCAGTTCCTGTAATTACAATGGCTTGGTTCTTTGGAAACACACTCACTCTCACACACACACACACACACACACACACACACTGCTTCACTGTTTCTTCATCTGTGCACACATCTGTGTCTGCAGGTGAAGCCGTTCCTGCCCTACGAGTACACCTGTGAGGGGATGCTTGAAAGAGTTCACGTCTACATTCAGAACCAGGTGGGTGTCACAACTCAAACCAGGAAGTGATGCATCATCAGATTTCAATAGGAATGATTTGTCGGTGCATTTGTTGCCTCTTAGCAGGGAAAGTTGATCACATAGAAATAAAACCATAGAAATAGATGTGGAACATTAATTATTCAGTTCCTTGTGTCTGGCTCAACTACCGTTGCCCTTTCCAAGTATTAATGTCGTCGAGCAAACACTGCTTGTAATAGAATTACTGAAAATACTACAGTTTGGTAAACAAACAATACTAATGAATTGTAATCATTGGTACAAAAATGGATTGGTCAAACCATTTTAGTTGCTGTCCTATGTATTTACATTATATTGTACAACTGGTTGGCTAGTTTCAACTGATGTTTAAAATGTTTTTTCTTTATCAATGCAGCTTTCATAACCTGTGAAATTATTTTTAAGAAGTAATTTGAGATTTTGAAAAGTATGCTCAATTACTCTGCTTAATCACGAGTCAGATACTAACATTATTTTTACTTGATTTGTGTGTGCGTGTGTGTATTACTTTGCTTCCCTCTTTTATTAATGTGTCTTAGTATTTTAAATGTTGTTTATACTGACTGCTGTTTCATATTTTGTAAAGCATGAAACAGCCTTCAACAAAATAATTGATGCCACTCTTACAGTCCTGCTCAGAATTATTGGCACTCCTGAATTTTAAGTACAGAATTTAAAATGTCCTCAGAAATAAATGCAAGTGGACCAATTTTGTATTAACAGGACATTTAACATAACGTCCAAAGTAATTGAACAGCAACAAAAATACAGACATAAACTGTACACTGGATACAATTATTGGCACTCTTTGGATGAATTTAAATCAGTTTCTGAAACAAAATAAAAAAAAACTAATTTTAATTTCCAGGGTTCACATGACCTGAATTAACCAGTGAACAGTTTTACTGCATAAAAGTGAGCTCTGTGTTTCCAGTTTTATTTTTCACAAAACAAGAGAGCTGTTTGAGAGCATCAGAGATGCTATTATCAAAAGAAATAACAATTCCAAAGGCGATCTCTAAAGATCTTGAAATTATACTTCAACACTTTATAATATTACCGTATTACAGTCATAAAACTGTTAAGATGCCTTCCGGATGTGGTGCTGAGAAGAGAGAGGTCGGTGAAGGTTGGTGCAGATTGTAGAAAAAACACCTCACAGGACATCCTAAGAGCTTCAGACTGACCTGGAGCAATCTCGAGTGGTGGTTTCAACCCCTATCATTCACTAAACACTAAATCAAGAGCTCCATGGATGAAAGCCAAAGAGGACACCACTATTCAATAAAACACACAAAAGGGCATGACTATTTGCGAAACCTTGATACTCTAAGAGAGTACTCAGAGAGCTCTGACCTCCACCAAGGCAAATAATCCATGATAAAAGATTACAAAGGCTTTTTAGAGAGAAATGGATCACCCAGTGTCAGAAAACTAGGTTTCAGGTGACGGTATTGGTTCTTTTAGTAGGACAACAACCCAAAGGACACATCCAGCAGCACAAAAGAATGTTTGAAAAGGAAAAGAATGAACTGTTTTAAACTGGGCAACAATTAATCCTGACCTAAAATGTATTGGAACCCTTGTGAAAGAGCTGAAATCTGCCATTGCAAAAAAAAAATATAAGTCAGAGTTTGAATGCATTTCAGTGAAAAACTGGCAGAAACTACCAGCAGGTGATGCAAGAAGCATCTAGATAGCTAATAGAAACATTTAGATGCTGCATTGCTGCGGTTCTGCCACAAAATATTAGTCAGGGGCACCAATAATCATGTCCAAGGTACATTTTGTGCTTTTATTATTTCCCTACTATGCTTTTTTTTTTTCTTTTGTTCATTAGCTTTTGGCATTTTCAGAAATAGATATTCGCTTTGGATCTGCTAGATGGATGTTAGTCTTCCAACAGCTCATGTCTATTGGGAGAGGATTATGGGATATGGTGGGAGTAGGAGTGTCCATTAAAACCACTTTATTTCCTTACATTTCACCAGCATTTTAGTCAACATACAGGATGGTGTTCAAAAGTGCAGATTATTGGCAATGCCATTCATAAATGCCACCTGGCGATGATGAAAAAACAAGGTGATATGAGACCCATTTGGCGTTCTATTACCAGGACTGTAAATCTATACACTGAATATAAAGCTGGCTTTTCCTTGTTTTTATTGGTTGGTCTGGCACAGTAACATCCTGCAGTCCTTTCATGACCAAGATGCTGCCTGTTAACCAGCAGACACTCCAGAAAGTTACCTTGAAAGGCCAAATTAAAATTACTTAAGCAATAAAACAGTGGAAGTGAGACGTAACTTGTTAATTAAAAGTCACGGTTTGTACAAATTATACAAGCGAGACACAATGTGTTAATTAGTGAGTTTTAGAGGAGCTGGATGGCAGATCGGTTTCACCGTATTTCCAGTCTTACTCCCAAGCAAACCTAATAGACTGCAAGCTGTAACTTCAAATTTACAGTACAGATATGAAAGTGGTATCGATCCTGTCATGTCATTCATAGCAAGTAAGTGTATTCCCAAAACTGGCAGATTTTCCCATTCAATATTGCTGGCATTTGTATTCTGTCCTATTCTGGGGAAAATACAAGTTTGGTATGTGTAGTATAGTTACAGAGTTGAGTGGTTTATGCTGCAGTAGTTTCTTCGTTTTGACCGTTTAGGGTGGAACATGTCCAGCGTTTTACAATTCTTTTTTGGACCGTTTTGAGTGAATCATCCTGGTACTTGTGGTGTACTGCATGTTTCTAAATGTATGCACGCAAAATAGTGTTGAGTGTTAGTACATAAGTACACCATTTGGAACACAGACTTTCTGTCGTCGACCAAACTTTATCAGGTGGTTGGACACCCGAGACATTCTCAGCTTTCTTACTCACTTGCCAAACATCATCTTTTCCAATGACATACTGTGTCCACATTTCATGTCCTAATAGAGGTAAATATAAAACTAGGGCAGATTATGGATGGGGAAAAGAAGCACAACATTTGAACATAAGGTTGAGAGCACAAAGGGTGAGTGTTTTCACCTCTGCTCATCAGGACATTCTCCCTTCTACGCTGTAAGGAGCTTGCTGTTGGATCTTTGTTCTTGGGCCAGTCCATTTTATTGTTTTTGAAGTATTTTAATTAATTTACTGATTCCACAGCTCTTTGAACAGATACACACAACCGCAATGTATCAATCCACATATTCAGCCCGTAACGTTTTTCTTGTTTCCAAGCCTGTTATTTGTTGAGAACTTTGATGTCCCTGCTAACCTTGGTAGTTTAGAGGAATTTAAACAAAATGTTGGATGAATCAATGTCTGATAATAACAGCAACTGCAGCTGGAGCAGCAAGCATTATGTGTCCATTGAGGTGATTTACTGAACTTCCCTGAGTTCACTTTCTGTGGTTTCCTTGTTGCTTGGACTCAATATTCATCCCTCTCCTACATTGCATGGCTCATCTATTAAATCCTTTTTTTTTTTTTTTTTATCACAGGCGCCAGCTGCAAGCTTAGACTAGCAGAGTTTATAATTTTTCTCAATGATGCCCCCGGAGCTCGGTGATGAAAGGGGAAAGTATTGCTCATATATAATGCACCTGTTATCCAGCTTTTTAAAGGAAATTATTCAGTAATCAAGATAAGATATATGAACTGTATGTGTTTTACTGTTGTAGTTTTTTGTTTTTGAACTGCCAAAAATGGCAACATATAAACAGGAAATCCTCTAAAAAATAAACCACTGCACATACTCACACATTTATATGCAGTTATTTACAGATGTTGTCATCTTCTGCCACATCTGTCGACTTGTGATGGCTGGTATACTGTCTGGCAGTGGCAGGTTAAGGAAATGTGTTAGCCTCTGCTCTGACACCATTTCTCCCCCGCGTTCAGAAATAATACACACACACACACACACACAAAATCAACGTGCCATGACTGACTGAGACTGACTAGCCGCCTGGTGCGATACAAGGGCAGACTTCCAATCAGACTCTCCTCCCTTTTCATTTCTTCTACTTTTCTCAACGTTCTCTTTCCCCTTATCTGACTTTTTCTCTTTTTATTTTTAAATTTCTGTAGTTGCACACATCTTTTCGCCTAACTTTCCTCCTTTATGACTCAATCTCTCTTCCTCGTTATCTTTCACTACAACTTCCCCTCACCTCCGTTCACTGGCAGAGCCGCAGTCCTTCAGCTCAGTCCTTTCCCCTGAAAGCTTTAACTGCTATTTATCACTGAATTTATGAGAAAGGCAGGTGGCGTTTATTTCTTTTCCAGTCTATTTGCCTGTTTGAGTCACACACATTTAGATAGGAAAGAAAGAAAGATGACAGATTATTCAGATAATTACTGAAAATATCTGATGTTAATTGGGGCTGGTTGAGGTCAAACACTGGTGTACAGTAGTGAAATATGATTATTTTTTTAGACATCAGTTAGGGCTGCAGGAGAATGCCCAAAAAATAAATTCGAGATACATGATTGGATGGACACAAAACCTACTGATGATGTCACCAAATCCCAGTATGTGATACACCACCAACAACAACTGTAGGGATGTCATCAACTTCTCAAATATATACGAGCAATGATAATTAAAAAAAACTTGCTGAAAAAGCTGAAGTGACAGGATGTGTTTTGTTTGTTTGTGTCTGATTTGTTTTTTTTTGTGATTGATTGAACATTACTCAGCGAGTTGGAATGAACAATTAGTCATCTCAGTGTGGGTCAGAACCAATCAATCAGAAAAAAAAAACTGTAAATAGCTGCTTACAGTGAAAGAACTGTGCAGCAAATAAAATAATAGTTGCATAATGTTACAAAATATAACAAGACTGTAACACATGAAGTTATAGCTTACTGTATTCAAGGAAAGACTTTTACAGATAAAGTTCCTACTTCCATAGTTTTGGCCATCTGTCTGGTCCATTTTAGCACATTTGGCTCACAGCAGCATCACTGGAACTGAGTCCAGAAGGACAGAAACACCAGCAGCCAGTTGTACATAAAAATGCAAATGACCAACCACATTAAGTCAAGTAAAGACCTAAAGTGAACACTTATCAACTGTCCACTGTAGTCATCCATTGCTCTGAGCAATGTGTGCACAGATAATGATTTAACAAATAAACAACAAAATAATATTTAGTGTAAAAAACCCACAATTAAGGTCATGACTTTCACCTTCACATTCCCCCTAAAGTAGACACATCATATGTACGTATCATGGATAAACTCCACTCCAACCTGTGTGACTGCAGCTGTTTGTTGGAACAAATGTGGAAACTAAAGTCGTGTGAAATATTATCATCAAAAATCCACAAAAATAAGACCCAGGTTTGTTCTCGACGAATCGAAAGAAAGACATAATATCAAACACAAGCATCTCCACGCATCATGTGCTTCTCATCTGTCTCTTTACCTTGCCCCTTTTCATACCTCCTTATTTTCATGATGAGCTGTGTGTGCGTGCGTGTGAATCACGGATGTGTTTAGGAGGGGAACTGCAGCAGAGAGAGATTGGAAGCCGGGTTATTGCCTGCGGCCACAAGGAGCCTGTTTAATAAATGGGGCTGGAGGCCAGAGGGACATGTCAGAGAAATGTTATTACCTTGGTTTATGAATAGCCCCAGCTGGAGGGGGGGGATCTAATCAGGGCTCTCAACACAGACTTATTCTGCCTCCAAATCTCATTTGTTATTGGGAGCCATAACTTCACCCATATCATTTCCTGAGAGGTTGACGAGGACCTGATGAGCACTTTTCTATTTTAATGCTTCTTTTTATTGTTTAAGTTGTACCAGCTTCAGTCCAGGAATTTTATTTGTTGCCGAGCTGAATGTATAATTTGTCACAGCTCCATAATGGAGTATAGTGATTGTTTATTTGACTGGTCTGTGCCATTTTACCTTTTTGCTCCTGCAGGATTTTTGTTCCCCCGAAGCTCCGTTTCCTCCGATAAACTCGTCTCGGGCTTGGCTGGGATATCCTCCCAGTCCTTTCATCCACCTGCCGAACTCCAGAATCCTGACATGGGCCTCCAACGCTAGCTCCTTCTCATCCTGGCCGCCTCTCAGTGCGCTGCGACTTCTGGCTTCGCTGCAGGGCCAATCGTGTGTGAAGGCATGCCAGAATGAAGGACTAATCTGCGAACCCGCCTTGCACCGTTTCATCAACATTAGGGAGGCCTTTAGCGCGTAAGATACATTTTCATTTGGTTAATGTGTTAAATGACATTCATTTGACCAGCACATTTGTTACCTTTTTATTTGTTCCTATTGGCAGATGGCAAAGGAAACCCGTCATGCTCAGTTTGTGTTTAGTTTAGTTTGCATTTCTTAAGTTGCATGACCAGAAAAATGACCAGAAAAGAATGTTTTTTTGGACAAAATAAAAAAGAAATTGTGTAAAAATTAAACAAATTGTTTTCAAACATGCTTGTGTTGCTCACCATAATACTTCCACATCTTATCTTTCATGTTTGAGTGTGGAAGTTGTGGCGGTGATAAGGTGTATGACAATGGCCAATGCACTCGCAGCCTTATTGTGAAATGTAATGTAACGTCTTATTGGAACTGTCTCCTTGTGCATCATGAGGACTTCATTCCTGAAAACAATATATTTGACTATAACCTTTCCTACAAACAGTGTCATGCCTCATGTGCACTTCTAGTCTCAAAATGATGCAGCGGTACAACGTAGAGAAAACACTGGCTTACCCTTTCGCGTGTTACATTTCCCTTCACTCTAAAGGCAACACTGTAGCATTAATATTAAGTATGTTGGTTGAATAATCATTCTTACCCTCTGGCATTAATATTAAACACATTACTGAGTAACATTAATGGATTTTTTTATTCTTTCATTACACTGTAAACTGTCCTCATCCTCTGCCTTTGTTCCCAGGCTGGACTTCCAGTGTGAAGGATTGGAGTCGGAGATGAACCACCTCTTCCCCGCCTTCTCAGCAGAGCATGCCGAATGTGGCCTGCAGCAGGACCCGCTGCTGTTCAGCTGTGCGGGCTCCAGTGCCAAATACCAGCGCCTTTGCCCCTGCAGAGACTATCGTAACGGCCAGGTGGCACTGTGCAGGGACTGCCTATGACCGCAGGAGGACCTGCTCGTGCTGTTGATACTTGGAAAGACCCAGGCTGCTCCGGGAGACTCTCTCTGGCAAGGAGGCTCAGTGGTAAAAAAAAAAAAAAAAAAAAGCTGTAATACATAAACAGTGACTGTGCTACCTTACCTCTGACCCAGGACTGGCTACCAAAGTAGGTAAGGTATCACCAACCTCTCAGGGAACTGCATGATTGTACTTTGAATCTGGTGGGTTTAAAGCCTCAGTTTACAGGTTTACATGGCTGCATTAGGACCACAGTCTTTACAAAAGTCATGAGTAAATGTGTAACTTGATGGATCAGTTAGATTAGTAAAGAAATCATGAGCAATCAAAAGGAAAGCTTTGATAAAACATTTGCAGATGCTTTAATTTCAGAAGTGTGTTGACTCGGTGTTAAGTGTGTGAATACTTAAAGTATCATAGTGGAGTTTGGATATTTGTACAAGATGCACCCAAAGCCATTTACACCATGTATGAAATGTACTATTTTACATGTTCTGTGAATATATTTGTACATAAACATTGTTTAATAAAAAAGAGGGTGAAAAGAGGTTGCCACTGTTTATAATAAGGGTGTTTTTATATATATATAATATATATATATATGCAAATATTCATGTTGCTCCTTTATAGAAAAGGAACTGTGAGCTGCATTACTGCTTTTGAATAACAAACATACTTTACATGACCTGGCGTTTATTAAAAGGTGCTTGTCACCCAAAGTAAACTAGGTTTGACAGACTGTGTACTCACATGTCCATATTGATGATTCTGAGTGGATACGTGCATGTATCTGTCACCCTCCCATGTACATCATGCCCTGTCTGTCTACTGCATGCTTACTTGCCTTTGATGTAATGTTTATGATTCAGAGGGGCTGCACAAGGTATGTCCAACAACACAATATTTTTCTGAAACAGGATCATTAAAGACTTTCATATTTCTGAGGAAGCGCTCTGTGATTCACATTGATGTTATTTATAATTAATCTATATATACTGCCTAACTGTTACATTTCTAAATTAACTTTTACTGTTAGAACATGGCTGTGATGTTGAACAAACCTGGAGCCGCTCTCCTCTTTAATGGTGTCACTACAAGGAAAAAAAAAAAAATCTCAAAAGTCTAAAACTAGATTCTTCCCTTTTTTGGGGGTTGCTGAGTGAGTTTGGACTGATTGTACGTCCAAACGCTGACGATAGGAGCTTTTCTCTGACACAGCTGATGAGATTACATCACATTTGTCTGCAGCTTTTAGCAGTTTTAGACCGGTGAGGCAGGGTACTAAGATGAAAATATATATAGACATATTTTTTTTTTTATGCGTGTGTATATATATGAAGTTGCCTTCAGAAGTGCGTTAATTCTTTGTGGCCTAGATTCAACAAGGTGCTGGAAACATTTCTCAGAGATTTTGGTCCATATTGACATGATGGCTTCAGGCAGTTGCTGCAGATTTGTCGGCTGCACATCCATGATGCAAATCTCCCGTTCCCACCACATCCCAAAGGTTCTATTGGATTGAGATGTGGTGACTGTGGAGTCCGTTGGAGTTCAGTGAACTCATTGTCATGTTCAAGAAACCAGTTTGAGCTTTATGACATGGCGCGTTATCCTGCTGGAAGTAGCCATCAGAAGATGGGTACACTGTGATCATAAAGGGATGGACACGGTCAGCAGCAATACTCAGGTAGGCTGTGGCATTTAAACGATGCTCAATTGGTACTAAGGGGTCCAAAGTGTGCCAAGAAAATATCCCCTACACCATTACAATTACATTGATTTGTACCTTCTGGGAAACAGCATGAACATGACAGTTCAACATAGTGGGCTCCGTGGAAAAGAACTATGTAGATATGAAGGGTTTATTGGAAGGTATTGTAAGGTAATGAAAACACAATGATTCTTAGTTTCAGGTGATTACACATTGAAGAAAACATTCAGTAACTAAGGATATTATGTTCCATTTGTGCCAATAGATCCCTCTAAACCCTACACCTTGAACCTTTAAGTACTTCCAATGTTAAGTGGCTTAGCTCTGGCAAAAGGATGGTAACACAAAGAGGGAGTTTTCCTCTGCAAAGACTTTGCAAGATACCTACTTGATTTATTTAGTACTGGTTGCTGTTGTGTCGTATTAGCCTTCTCTGACCTAAAGAATGCCCTCTCTCTAAGAACACCACTGTGGATTTTGTCCTCCCATATCTTACATTAGAATTGCATTAGGGAATCTCTTCATGGCCAGAAGGAGCAGGATGAATGATTTCAGTGACCAAGTACTATTTTGACCTGCATATAATCTGTGTGAGCAATGTTAAAAAAGACGAGATGACAAAAAACCTATGAGGAACTGCAGCAGGGTTTGATGAAACAGACCTATTGGATTTAGTCCTATAGAATTATTACCACGAGATACAATCCGACTAATTTCAAAGTTCACAACATGATGTCAACTAGTTATGTGTCACATCATTATAGCCACAGGGAAGAAGGCAAATGGTTGTCTTTCCAGCAGATTTTCTTTCAAATACTTCAGCTTGCTTCAGGGAACAAAAATATAAGTCATGAATTGGAAACTATTTGTGAGGCGATTTTAAAGACTGTGAAAAAGCTACTGTTTTCACCCTAAACTATGTCTCGTCACATCACATCAAGACTTACTCTTCTGAGTTTGGGTTTGCACTTCTTCACCCAGTTGCAGCAAGAAGAAAAGTGCATTGGTATTTTGCAGGATCGCTCTTCAACTGTAGACTCAACCTTGAAGATTCTTCAGCAGAGAGCACTCTACTCACTGTTCACACTTCTGACAAACTCATACATACATATATATACATTTATACTTTTACCTCAGATGGAGCGCTCTCCTCGGCAGAAATATTTTATGATTGGAGCTAAAACTTTCCAGATATTTTCATCATACTTCATTTTCATCCCTCCTTTTGGTTTTGTTTGTGTGGGCTCCGTGAAGTGAAGTTAATATTCACCTTTAAAGATGGACATTATAATATGCATAGAATGGCTGCAATGTCACTAAAGTCATTATCATGCGAGCTGCTGCTCCACTGAAGCTGAAACCTTCCACTAAGATAAGAGGATTTTAATGAAACATCCTCCAAAGACAGAGCTGGAATTTGCCAGTTTTCATTTAATGGCTGTGCTCGTGTCTCTTTGACTGATAGTAAGGACTGTTTCACAATATGCCTATTTCTCCTCTCTGATTTATAATCTCTAAAGTAATATTGAACTTTCTCTTGATCCCCAGAAACCAAAGGAAGAGGAGTGTATGTGTGTGGCAGCAGTAGTCAGGAAGGGTTTGGATCTCTTAGGGCTTTTATGGGGAGAATTCAGGTGTTGAACAAAATCCTCTTAGACTTAAAGTTACAAAGAATATACTTCAGAGTTTTGGTATGGTATTTTTTTCCTGAGCTAAACTTCCAAACCTGCACCCACTTTCAAGTGCTTTTCTATTCAGCTCGAGCTCACCTCTATTTCTGCTTTTCACCACTTCAAAAGTTAAAAAAAAAAAAGGTAATTTCCTGGAAAGGAAGCATTGCCATGACTGATGGATTCTGCAGAAACCACACAATGATGGTTTTACATCCTGCAGATAAACTGTGCTTCATTTGGAGGTGTTTTGTCTTCAACCTGTTAACTTTGACCTCAAACAGAATAGTCTGCATGCTGCTGAGGATCAGTCCGGGACACTGTGCGTCAGAAAGACTGGCTCAGCTGTGACTCTCAAGAAACAAAATGAACAAAAGTGGAAAAGAATTTCATCATAGAGGTCCTTTATTTCACAAGCAGAGGAAAAATTGATGATGGGCAAAAGTTAACATAAATGAAAGTTCACAGAACTGGCTGTGCACACACACACACACACACACACACACACACACACACACACACACACACACACACATCACTTGCTTTCCTTCAGAGAGAAATTTTAAATGTGCTGGCAGTGATTATACCTGGAGGTGTAAAGCTGATGAAAGACAATGTGTCATCCCGGGGAGGATCCCTGCCTGTAACCACAATTCACTGGATATTTATGGCTGATTTAGCTGTGTCGGTGCTGTTACATGTAATTGTGTGATCAGTATCATATACTTTAGAGATACTTGACCTATACTGCGTATTTAATCTGTGAAAATGTGTTTTTAGCTTGCAGCTACTGATGGAAATGTCAGTTTACCAATTTATTCTGGACTGAACAACTTTACCCTAATAACTTTGGTGAGCTGTAAATAATTTTTAGCTAGCTCCATCACCAGGTGAAATATTAAATTCGTCCAATACGACAGCTTCTGATCAAATACCTGCACATCTATTCCTATCATCCTCAGATGTACTTTTTTATTTTAGTGCTGATTTTCAAATGTTAGCATGCTAACACACTAAACTATGACGCAAAACATGGTAAACCTGCTTGAAATCAGCCTCTTACCTTGGTCAATAAGAGCATGACAGCATTCGGCAACCCACTGTCAGTCACTTCCTTAACAACCCAACGCATAAAATGTACATAAAGATCTACTCAGATGTTAACTCATCACTGTTTGTCTGAACCTTCCAACTTTTGAACTCATTGAGGCCCAGAAGTAGCTCCCACACCTGAACACATTTCATACCTAAATATAATCAAACCATTACAAATGTTTTTATACAGTTTTTGCTCGATGTAATCCAGTTTCAGTGCATACTGATTGGTTAAAGCTGCACCAACAGGTTCAACATTAACCTGAGGTCTACACCCAGAACGCTGCAATGACTACAAAGGATTCCCTATGGAGTGAAGTCAGACCCATATATTCACGCAGTAAATTTGGGACGAGTAAAACCAAGCTAGCTTGCTTTCACAGTCCAAAGACATGTGAGCTGGGTTAATCGGGGATCCTAAATTGGCTGTAGGTTTGAATGTGACGGTGAATGGTTGTTTGCCGTGTGATGAATAGTCCACCTGTAAAGGATGTACCACCAGGGGTACCCCCTAAAACTGTCTCTTCTCAGAGTAGCTGTACCCTGAGATCCCTCCAGAAGTCTGAATTATTGACACTGTCTGAGCCCTGGATACCCTATGGAGGAAACTTTTTGGACTCTTGAATTCACAGTCTCATTTTCTAAATCAGTATCCACCGCTCATGAACATAGGATTGGAACATGGATTGACTAGTGCATTGCCTTGCCTTCAGCTCCATCTTCACCGCAATCCAGTACAACAGCTTCATCACATCAATACCTCACTGATCTGCCAGTCAGTCTTATGCTCCATTTTACCCTCACTTAATGAACAAGCCTCCATTATAACCAAAACTCCAATTCCCTCCCTTGTCCACGGGAGAAATCAACTGTTTTGCAGCAAAGAACCACGGCTTCAGACTCGGACATGCCAAGAGAACCAGATTATCCGCAAATAACAGAGACACACTCTTCCCCAACTGAGTCAGTGGCAAAGGACAACTTTGACTGTGGCAAACACCAACTGTTTGGCTTCCTGCACCGCTCTTACGGTGGTTATATAAGGAACCCAAACACACACAGGCCTCCCAGAGGAACAGTAGGTCATGAGCCTTCACCAAGTCCACAAAACACAAGTAGATTGGACACGAAATCTCCCTCTAGTAACTGAGCAAAGGGTTGATCCACCATTCAATAACAAGGACAGATCTCAGATTAGTCCAGCAATCAATCTGAGCCTCCTTTCCAGCACGCTGGGATAATCTTTTCCCAGGCGGCTGAGCAGTGTGCTAAATTTGTAATTGAAGCACGCCCCCCTGTCACCTTTTTTTGAACCTGGGAGCCACCACCCTGATCTTCCATTGGTACTATCCTCGGCCTGCACGGGACACTGAAGAGGCGTCTCAGCCAAGACAGTCCAAAAATGTCCAGAGCCAGCAAACCTCATCCACATCCATCCTTGCCGCTGATGTTCTCAGGTTGCTGCCACAACAGCAGCCAACAATCTTCTAAACAAGTATGAGCACCTCCCGCTACAATGGAGCCTTTGAACATGGCCAACTCAAGTTCCATGTCTTTAACCTCCCTGGGATGAATGGGAAATTAATCTTGAGGTGTGTGCAATAGACAGGGCTGTCCTGCTGTCTCCTCGACGACAGCAGCAGGTGGTGTTCATTTGATAGCTCTGCTTCTCTCTTCACCCAAGTGTCTGAGACATTCGAGCGCTGAGACCACAAAGTCCAGACCGGTCCATGTATGTCTCAGTTCTTAGAGCCTCATTTTTCACAACAGCCCAGCTCTGACTGCACACGGAAAGTGAATTAGACAATTGCCACAACACAGGATGATTCATGGCGTGGCAGGCCACCTTCTCCAATGAGAGAGGTCACAGACTAGGATTAATCACTCTTCTCCACACAGAGCAGACATCATAATTCCTCCTGCTTCACCTCAGCTTCTCACCAAGGTCCTCTCTGCTCCCTGAGCTCTTCACATCTTCTTCTTGTCTGTTTTTTCTAGTATTTACCCTGCTTCTTCTGTCTCTTCTCTCTCTTATTACTTGTTACTTTCTTTTCTTGTTTTGAAAGCCTCTCCATGACTCATCCTTTACATTAACACTGTGTTTCTGATACTCCTTTCTGAACAGTTGCCTCTGTCTCCTGCTCATGTCTCTTTACTCTTTAGCATGGAGATAGCTGCCTTCTGCTCATGCTGCCCCACCGCTGCCTCCCACAAAGATAAACGCCTCACACATAATGACTCTGTGTCCCCCTCTTTGTTTGCGCCTACTGTATGTGGATAGCTTTCTCCATTACAATAGTTGTGGACAAACTGACACTCGCATAGACTTTACTGAATGGACTGTGCCTGACTAGAGAACTGCAGACTGGAAGAAATGTTAGTCTGTTTGAGAGACATTTTTATTTAAACTATGGTGTTATTAGTGGTTATTGGTGTGTATCCAAGACAGATTTTTACAATCTGTGTTGTGTATTTCTTACTTTACCAGTCACCTGTAATCATATACAAATCTTTTAGAAACTATGTTTATCATGTCTCTGCCTGCCACCTTATTTCTGTAATATCTCACTCATTCACTCATGTAGCTCTGCCTTTTCATCTTCCTCATCACGTTTTTAAAAGAAAAAAAATGTTCTACAGCAGTCAAAAATATCTGATTCTTCTTTACACACCACTACACACTGTGAAAACACACTTTTAATTTCATTTTTACTCATTATGCAGATTGTCTGGCTTCGAGGTTTACTTTGTTCCACTCTTTTTTTGCCTGCGTTTTTGCATTGCCTGCTGTTTCTGTTTTACATTGACTGCTGCTTGCAGATGGCGCACCACTTAGAAAGATAGCAATTTTTGCTTTAAGGTGAGTTCTCTTGTGTACCGCAGTGAAGTCAGCTTCATTTTAACTGAACCACAGGCATCACAGGTAGGTGGGTGGAGGCAGTGCAAACAGAGCAAATACTGAATCACAAAGGTTCATGTGGAGTTTTCATCTTCACACCCTCTGAGAAGAACAGACACATACTGCACACTGTACTTGATACAGTAATTTGATCTGCAATGTGTCCATACATGGTAATAAAAAACTATTTGAAACTGTTTGTTTACAAGAAAGTTCACTAAAGGCCATATACCATTAATGTAAACTTTGTTGTAATAGGCATAAACATTTAAACTTTAGAAATCTGATTGACTTGGATATATTAGAATAGATTACATTTTGGGAAATATACCTATTTTCTCTCTTGCAGTTACAGTTCACTAGAATACTTTCTGCCAACTAAGTCTAAAGCTGCAGCCAACAGCTTAGCACAGTGAGAGGATATATCAAGTCTGGCTCTGTTGGAAGGTAACAAATCTCTAAAACAGCCCATCTAAAAACAGTAACCGCTATTTAATGTGCAGATTAAACATATGAAATATAATGTTTTAATTGGTGGCCCAAATAAAGGTGCTGGTTGACTTTGTTACCTTCAGGCAGAGCCAGGTTGACTGTTTGGGCTGTGCCTGATAAATGTTTTGCCCTAAGGTTTTTTACTTTTTAAACATAATTACCATGTGTGTACCATTATTTAGCTGAAAAGTAATTTACTGTCCTTGATAACATTAAGAACCCAAACTGAGGAAAAGAAAGCAGGTGTGTCTTTTTCCCTAAATCAGAGGAGTGCAAGAGTCATGATTCCTGGTGAATCCTTTTTCATGCGTTTAGCTTGATATTTTCTACATTTCCAGCCTTCTGCTGACAGAGTTATGGTCTCCACGCTGTGCCTTATTCTGCAGGATATTTCACCCTCTTAAAGTGAATCGACACACTTCACATTTGACGTGTCTCCGCGTATTTCTTTCAATTCATTTCCTGAGTGGATGTGAAGAACACAATGACAAGTCAATAGGCTACTGCCCAGTCATTCTCAGTATCTAAGTCATCCCCTTCCTTGGTTCCAGCTTGCAGCTAGCAGCTTCAGCTACAGACGTCCAGGCTGCAGCCTTCCAACAATAGCAAAGACTACTCCATTACTGAATTTATAGAGCTGAGTCTGAAGCTCACAGGACATAGGAACCAATTCTCCACAGCCGTCTGTGGAAAAGAAGTGGCAGCTTTTGACTGAAGAGCAGGGCTGGCTGTCCGGGGCAGAGCTTTTGAGTAGATCTGAGAGGTTTTGTGACTGCATACCTTCAGTCCTGACGAATGAGGTAACCCGGGAGAAAAATGGGAGGTGGACGAGAGAGCGATCCTCTTTCCTTATAGACAGTCCCTCCACCCAGGTGACTCTGTTGTCTGATTGGACTGTCAAGCTCTAAAAGAAATGATTGAGAAAGTGTGAGGAATTAGGCGCAGGGGAGAAAAGTGGAAAGAGACTGACCATCCTGAGGAGAAAATTAATCAGATGGAAAGCAGGAAAAGATGAGGGGAGAAATGATTGAAAAGTAGGAATAAAAATCAAGGCTGCAAGATTAGAGGCAGGGAGTCTAGAAAGAGTGAAGTGGAAGAGAGATGACAGAGAACAAAAAAGCAGCATGTGTATATGACAGGTTTTTTTTCAGTGCTTCTCTTGGCAATCTCAAAGGATCCCCAAACACCACCAAGGATATAATCTCAAATGGGAATCATAGAAAAACATGTTTTCTTGGATCAGTGTTGTTCAGAGCTTGATGTAAAAGTTTTCAGAGGGATCAAAGGTATATTGCATTTTTACAGCAAGCATGCAGCATGTTCTCATGAGTTATTTACTGAACTATGGATTGAGGAGGTGAGCGAGCAGGTGAAGAGAGCAAGACTAAGACTGAATATGGCTGTGTATGTTGAAAGTAATCGGCTGCAGAAAGAGAAAAACTGACACGACAGCTTTAAAAGTTGAATGTCCCTGAAGCACAAGGAAAAGTCTAGAAATGCTTCCACTTAAAGGGTCCCAGAAATCCCCACAGACCTGCAGACAAATAAAGAGCTTATCAGCTACTCAAACTGTTGAGATAGATGAGAAGGACATGTTTGCAAGTACGGTCATTTTCAACATTCAGTTTTAATCGTGGGTAGGAGAACTACTCTGTGCAGCTCAACAGCTGCATTATTAGAACCCCGGCCGCTGCTGATTTCTCACAGTTGGCATGTTTCCATCCAGAACAGGCCCAAGCCATCCTCAGCAGCCAACCCTTCCCATCATGTCTCTCAGCCACTTTTTTTTTACTTCTTATTATGTACTGCAGCTACCTTGCAGCACAATTGTATGTACTGTTACATGTAGTATGTATTCAATTGGAACATACTACTTCATCATAAAAATGTGCCTTTAACTTTGACCATCTGGGTCATATCCGTTGAGATCCGCACCGCGACATTTGAAATAAAAAGAAAAAGGATGTGATTTGGAACAAGTACACTACCTTTTAATGCCTCTTCTTGTTCTTCTTCTCCTGCTTCTTCTTTTTGCGGGCGGAGCATCAGCGTCACCAACTATCTTGGCGGCTATGATTGGACAATCTGTCTTCTGGAGCAGAGTTAAGCAAACAGTCACTTATTTCAATTTGCAGCATGATGACAGTGTTGCAAACGTCATTGAAATCATTTAAAACGTTGTCCAAACTATACTGGAGCTTGAGCAAAGCCTACATTGTAATGAAATGATGGATGCTAATCTATACATTCACATCAGTTTCTACACCAGACTTTTCCTGTATTGTGACTCTGTCAGCTTTGCATGGCTCCTCTTTACAAGCCCTGTCACTGAGGATGTCCCCTAAGCAGCAGATGGCCTTGTGCCAACATGCACATCCTGTGTGGTAAATGATTAAGATGTTTACCAATGATTAAAGATGTTATTTCTGCCTGAAAAGCCTCAGATGTGTAACTCAGTACACTGATAGCAGGCATGAGTCAATGTTTGATAAATGATTCAACACTTGGCTAATCAATTCCCCTGACTTCCTGGTTGTTGCCGTGGATGAATCCATGACTCAGTTATGGTTTGTACAGTGTCATAGAAATGTGCTGTGTTTGTTGTTGTTGTGTGTCCTTGTGGGAGACTTGAGCAGACCTCTGTGTGTGATCTCTTTTGTTCTTTCACAAGAGAGACAAAAGCGGCCACAGATTATCCAAGGAAACAACCTCGGGTCTTTCCTAGACTTCCTCTAGACAGTCCCCCTATTTTCTGTCAGTATGTCAAGTTCGTTAAGAGAGAAGTTAAAAGATCAGTGTAGGAGGCCTATCAGCTTTTTGAGATATCTAATAGGAGTTAGTTTTTCCAGGGATTTAAGCCACATGCCGGTCATTTCAGAGTTTGATGATGTGATTACAGAGAGTTGTTTCCTGAGTTGCTAGGTCTTCATATGGCTCAATAATTACTAATACTCTTCATGGAACAGAGTGACACTGTGTGTCAAAGTGTGCTACCAGTGCTTAGATAGCATCAATGCTAACAAATAAATCAGGATGGTTTGTTACATTTTATGGTTACATCTTATTACTATAATCTCCCACTTTGATTGGCCTAAACTGATCTCATTTGAGCAGGTTAAGACATAGGGGGACGTCTTAACCTGCTCAAATGAGATCAGTTTAGCAATATGTGTGACCCCCCTGTTACCCCATGTCACTACTACCATGTAACACAAACGTATTGCTGGAAACACAGCTGCTGGTCTCAGCAAAAAAAAAAGAAAAGAACATCACCCGTGATGCTTGATGAACTGTACGTTGATATAAAGCAGAATACAGCCCTGAATCATTTCTCCTGCACACTCTGCTGCTCTCTGTTCATACTGAAGAATACATGTTGAAACTGTACATATGTGGATGTCTTTTGCCGTTTATTTGCATGTGGATATTGTTGCTGAAAATAGCAGAGTATAAAAAGTGAATATGTCTTTTAAGCCATGGTGGGGGAGGCAATGCCTTTCAGATGCCATTAATGACCGTAAATAAAACACACTTCGGCCCAGAGGTGCGTGTTAGGAAGTTAACTAAGAATACATTAAAAGGGATTGTGCAATTAACACATATTTTGTGGAATTATAGCTCATAGTTAATTTAAATCAATTCACACATATTCCACGTTTGATGCCTTCCAAATGTATTATTTATCGTGAGTTGTACACTGATCTGAATCCGCTTTTCAAATTCAACCTTTAAATATGAGCTTTCCCAACAAAAAAAATTCTGCAATAAGGTCCTTGCAATCATCTTTTTGTTGTTGTTGTTGTTGTTTTTATGGAGTAACAAGGAGTCATTTAAAGGAATACAATGACATTTGGGTTTGATGCCCTCTTTCACACGAGAGGATTACTACTATTCTCAGTTTATGGTAGATTAGAGCTACGGTTATGAAAAAAACCAAAACCAAGTTTAAAAAAACGAACAGAATTAGGTGTGGCTGTGTGCTGGACGATTTCTTGATGAGTCGTGGTGAGAGCCCGGCGAGCTGTTTCCACTGCATCCACTCATTGTGCTGAACTAAGCTAACTGTCTCTTAGCATAGTCCCGACGTAGCATCCTATTTAGTGTTCGGGCATGAGCTTGGTACTGATTTTTTTCTCTCCAAATTATCGACAACAAAGGAAATGAGTATGTAAGAGATTCTTTTTCTTGGACGTTGCATCGTTTGATGGATAATTAACATCCAGGCTTTTAACAAGAACAAGCAGTATCTAGTGTCTATCCCTGCCTTTAATTGCTCATACCTTACAGCAGTAAAGTTCATGTGACAGTAGCTCATGGTGCCTCATTAATACAAGCATGTTAACATGCCACTTCCTGATTTAATGAGTTCAAAATGTCCATTGAACCAGTGACTGACACTGAGGAAGCCTCTAAATATATGATAACAGACAAGACGATTGATCCAAGATGATGATGATGATGATCCCTCCTTGTAAAAGTCCCAAATGGGCTCATCTTTCCACAGCTGCCCAGACTCTGTACGCTCTGTATGTCTTCCTCATTTGAATATGAAAGGCCAGTGGAAGCATACATCAAGATGACTGATTCTGAGCAGATTGTGGGAAGGGTCATTTGTCATGTTTTGTCACGGAGTCCGAAACCTGGTGATCTGTCTTCATATCGGAAGACCAAACACGTTAAAGATCTACTAATTAGCCATTCTCAGATTATCATCTTGAGTCAGAACTGGCTGCAGCTGTAAACTCTGGAGAAACTGACTGTTTTCTGGCAACCACAGATATCTGTATTTACAGTACCACCACCTCCACCCGTACTAATCCTGCTCGACGAGCCAACTGATTGTAGTGTACTACCTTCATGTGGACAAATTGGTGAATCTTTTTTCCCTTTGACAGTATTGGCACGCTTTGAAGTCTGAAGCCTTTAAATGCAGGTATTGGGGACATGTATGCTTTCAGGGCTAATACCTGTTTAGCTGGAAGAAGCCTGAATATGGCAGCTGATTTAATTATTTCTGGACAGTGCTGGTTGCCTCTCTCATCTTCTTTCACTGTCAACTGGATCTGTTTCCTAGTCTGCACCGTCTCTTTAATCCAATGGAGGAATGTATTCCTCTGATGTAATTATTTTAGCCCGCTGCAAGACATAACGTGATTTTCGGTCTTATAGAGTGAATTTGGACAGCTAATTTTAAGTTTTTCTGCTCCGCTTGATGTCCCTTTGAACGAGAATGCACTACAACATTTTTTTTTTTTCTTAGATGAGAGGCATGAATCACACCTCCTTTCCCGTTGCTATTTCAATTTTTAACCTGAGGGGGTGTACTCAGGAGCTGGCACAGTTTGATGCAGGGCTTTACAGGGAACGGATGAGATGTGTTTCATTACTTTTCTGTATGTTACAGTGCCATAGTTTATTGGAAAGTGTGACCTCACTGATGTTTGGAGCACTTGATGTCTACTGTGCTGAGGAAGGAAATAAGCTTTAAGGTGACTACAAGAGGTGCCAGTTTGTGCAGGAATGACGTGTGACCCCGAGCAGAATCCCTCACAACAATACTTTTGATTTTCCAGAAAATTAAAACCCTTTCTTTGCACACATAGAAAAATGTGTTACTTGTATATACTGTGTATTGTATACTGTATATGAACTTCTCTCTGCTGTTCCTCCGAGGCGTTATTGTATTTGTGTCAAAGCAAAGTAGCCTACATCTCAAACATTATAAGATTTATTTGGACTGACGTGAATGCAGAGCAAGTCCAGCCTTAATTAGGACAAAACAATAGCCTATTTTTATCAGCCGAGCCCAATATCTCACCTCTTGCTGGTTTGTTTTTCTCTCCGTGCTCTTTTTTCCTCCCCAGCAGCCTGCTTTAAGATTAGATTCACGAGAGTACCGAGCTAAAACCACGGTGCCAATACACAGGCTAGTTTGGGTGTGTGTGTATGTGTGTATGTGGGGGTGGTGGAGACCGGGGAAAGAAATCATTTTGCTGTAAAAAAAAAAAAAAAAAAGGCAGAATATCTGAGACGTTGCATTTATATTGCACAAGTGTAGTTAAATAGTTAACAGGATTTTTCCCACTTCAATAAAATACCCAGTTACAAAACAATATTAGATGGCTCAAACAAAAGTGTGTTTCATCTGAATGCATGGCAAATTGCACATGTACTTTGCAGGTCCATGTAGTACCTGTCAGTCAAACAATCAAACTCTTTATACTGTGTTATGAAATGGTGATTATATAGAAGGCTTTTTTTGTATCTGTTTCCTGAGTCATTGCACTGGTCATGTACAACTGAACTGCAGTTAAAAGTCCCTTAAACAAATAAACACACACAGCATGCACAATCGCTTTTTATGGGTTTTATTTTGACCTTTCTCAGCTTTACCTCACCAGAGTTGAGACCCAGAATGTGATGTCTCCCCATGGAATAAAAAAAACCTACAATTTCTTACACTGTGAAGCATCTCCGAGACATGTTGGAGATGCTCTGAGATTTTATATTAGTCTGACATTGGACAGTATGGGGAAGCAGCAGGCTGACATGTTTTAGAGGAGTGTCAGCTTATAGCCACATAGCACTGACTTCCACCTGCAGGGAGGAACGTGCTCTGTGTACCAGGAGCATTATAAACTGTAACGACTTAATTGTCTTATCTTTATGTCAATGTATGTGACCTTTTTACCATTTTGGACATTTTCTCACATATGTCTTGTTATATTGTTTTTCATTTTCCAGTGTTTGCTAATGGACTGAGGACCTCATGTGGATGGGAACTGAACAACAACTCCCTTGTGAGAGAAACATGAAAGCAATGAAAAGGTCTTTAGACACTGTGCTGCTGGGGTCTACCCAGCCTGACATTATTGCCATTGCATCTCATTTAACCTACAATTTTCCCATTCCGAAAAACCAAACTCCCTCTCAGGAGCTGGGTGGAATCGTTAATCAACATCCCACGCTCATTCCTTGTAGTTTGACCTTTAAGCTGGTGCACTAATTTGTGGTGTCTCATCTGACCTGCTGGAAAATCTTCAGATCAACTTTCAATTGGGAATGTATGTTGCCTAAGACAGGAAAATACGTTTTTCTATATATTTTTTTCTATATAATAGCATATATCTGATCCAATGTGATGAAAAACAAAGAAAGAGAGTGCTGTGAGAGTGTCGCATCCATTAAACCTCACTGAAAGCTAATCAAGTCTCAGACCCACCACAACGGAACGGAGCTGAAATGTGCCCGGAGCTTTATTTGCTTTTCAATACTTTTGATCTCAGACATCAGAAACATCACAAAATGAGGTTGTTTTTTTTTACAGCAACACAATGTGTGTGGTTTGCAATAAAAGATCAGTTAGCTTTTCTTGTTCAATCATTTACTTCAACAAAGAAATTAAGCCTAATGAAGTGACATTTTGAAACGGCACTAATATCCCATCCCTTTCCTCTGAGGTTTTTTTTTTTTTTTTTTAACTCTCTCACTCTTAACTTTGTGATTAAAAGCAGATGATACAGATCAACAGGCTGGCGTCTTCAGTCATATTACCCTCAGGGTTCTCCATTACAACCACAAGCAAACAATTTAAATTGTTTATTCATTGCTTATGACCGACTTTTCAATTGTTTATTCATTATTATTTGCCTGTGGGTGAATTGTTATTTTTCAACAGTGTGGATGCCTCCCACCTCTGCACTCTCTCTGTTATTCGTGGATGGATACGGGGGATGGCAGGTTAACAAGCAGGATGCATTGTGGTCATTTTGCTAACAATCAATTACATTAAAAGCGCGACGCTGGCATGAAACAGTACGAAGCAGGGCCGCAGTGCTGTCGAGAGCAAACAAAGCCCGGTAGACGAGCAGCGTCAGGCACTGCAGATAAAGTAGCGCAGGGTAAGGCAATGCTCGGTAGGCGAAGCAGTAGCGTACTTAAGAGTGAGCAGGGTTAGCTGTAGCCACTTTCTGGCAAAGTTCCGTGCCAACTCAGCCAAAAGTCCCCTGTGATACAGGATGCACATTAAGTTAAAAGAATAATAATAATTACCACCAAAGTATATAAAACTAACATAATAAAATCACATACCAATCAGGCAACGTTTGTCCGCTCCAGAAGTGGAGAGAATGGCATGTAGCGTTGCCCCCGGCAGCAATGTAAACAAAACGTGGTTATGAAACGTAACACAATAATATATTAAAACAAGGAGTAATCGAGAGCTACTAACTACTGACACTAATCCGTGGGTCAGTCACCTGTGAGGGGAGCCCAAGAGATCGTCTACAAAATCACAGAAAGCCAATATAACGAAAGCAAAGCACGACTGACAGAGAAACAATACGGTAGCATTCGTGCATACCTGCAACAGCGGCGGATGTCAGGCAGACCGGAAGTGGGACATGCGTTTGATGTCAGGGGAGAGCTAAGAGAATCCCCACCGGCATTTATATGATGCCTGCCCACAATGATTGGCTAGTGAGCCTTGTGAGTAAGGGATATAACAAAGGTCCAGAGAGTGATAGAAGCTCCATTATGCTACAATCTACTCTTCCTTCTTGCATCGTCGCCCCAATGATGTAACAGGGGAGACTAAAATAGTTCGAACTAACTCCAGGGTCTGAACACCTCAAACATTGCATTGGACACAGGACCAGGGGGATTTGCAGGCCTGTATGCCATTCCCGTTACAGATCTGGGAAGATGGTGCACATTAGAATGTTGGCCAGCAGTTGACCGTGCGGTCCGATGTACTGCCACATCACCACTTTTAAGGTGATTGGATGGTGGGCCAGCCCAGGAGGCAGATGGTTGGTCTGTCGTCACAGTAGTGTGAACCACTGAGGGACCTGGCACAGTGGAAACTAGGTCAAATGGCAGGGGTAGCAGCCCCGGGGTGGTCTGTGTCACTGCGGTTGGTCTGGCAGATGTCAAAGTAGGTGTTGCCTGAGAACCTTCCTGCTGCAACATCAACAAATCACCATCAGGTGACGACTCATCTTCAGAGAGTGACATGCCCATGGAACACGGTCCACTGGTGGAGGCACAACCTGGAGAGTTTGCTCCAACCAGGGCTTTTAGCAGGTTACAATGGACTTGCCTGGTTTCAGTCTGGTCGTCAACAGGTGCAATGGTGTAAACCGAGCCACCATCCCAGGTGCCTTCTGGACTCTATTTAACTCAGAACCACAAAGATCCTGGATTTTATGACCTCCCGTCACACTAAAAGTTCTATTGAAACGTTTGCATTGACCATTACCGGCCGGATGGTAGGGAGTGGTGTGAGACTTTTCAATGCCATAAAGGCTGCACAGCTGCTGGATATGGACATTTTTAAAGTTGCGGCTCTGGTGTGAGTGTATATGGGCAGGGACACCAAACTTGAAAAAACTATTCTGCCACAAAAACCTGTGCTACTGTGGAGGCATGTTGATCACGGGTGAGAATAGCCAGTGTGTATTTACTGAAAACGTCTGTCATTACCAGGACATTTTCCAATCCATTATGGGCAGGTTCCAACATAGTATAATCCATGGCCAAAATCTCATTAGGCCGTGAAGCCAATAAATGCCCCAAGTAGCTGGCTGGGTGTCTTTGGCCACTTGGCATCTTTCACAGGCCTGACACCACCAGCCTGCCACCTCAGAGGACATACCTGGCCAGTAACAACGAGCCTGCAGGAGCTCCAACGTTCTCTCCACACTTTGATGGCCGTGCTCCTGATGAACCCCAGTTAGAACCTCTTCCAGCCGGCAGCAGCAGTTGGAACATTGCCTCTGCACCATCAGTGCAGAAAACCTGGCGACACAGGACCCTGTTCTGTTCAACCAGGCAGTCCCATTGTCGGAGCAGCACCAATATGGGCCGAGATAAATGTTTACGCTCGTCATGGTTAGGATGTTGCTTCTGTCTCCAGAACAACAGGACTTCCTGGATAACTGGGTCAGCCTGCTGGAGAGCACAAATGTCAGACAGTGTGCGATTAGGCAAGACTGTGACAGCAGCTTGGGTTGCCTCAACCTTCCCCAACTGCAATGCTCGCTGAAAGGATTTGGGAAGCGAAGTGCCAGGGACCATAGCTTCCTTGTCCTGCCTGCCTGGTGGATGCTGCCAGGAGAGTGAGTCAACGTTCTTGTTGCTTCTCCCTCACCTGTACTTTACCTCAAAGTCAAAGGATGCAAGTTGGGCCGCCCACCGTTGTTCAGTGGCGCCAAGTTTAGCAGACGTTTGTGCTTCCTAGCTCTGCAACAAGCTTATGTAGAGGGGCTGCCAGCTTGACAAAGCCCTCTACAAAGCGACAATAATAGCTGGCAAGCCCCAGACAAAACCGCAGCTCAGAGATAGTAGAGAGCGGCTGCCAGTTAGCCACCACCTCTATCTTGCTTGGATCAGTGGAGACACCCTTGTCCGAGTTGACATGGCCCAAATAATACACCTCCTTCTGGAAAAACGCACATTTGGTGAGCTTTGCCTAGAGGCCCTCCTGCTAAAGCCGACCCAGCACCACTTCCAGTCTCTCCAGATGTTGTTCTAATGACGAAGAGAAAACTATAATGTCGTCAAGATAGAGGAGTAATGACTGGCACTGTTGGTGGCCGACTAGATGCTTCATTAATCTCTGGAAGGTGCTGGGGGCGTTGTAGAGCCCAAAGGGCATGAGGTTCCACTCAAACAAGCCAAATGGGGCGCAGAATGCTGTCTTGGGTCTGTCTTTCTCAGCTACTGGGACCTAATTGTACCTACTGGCCAGATCTGTGGTGGAAAACCAGCAAGCACCTGTCAGTGCATCCAGGGATTCCTCGATACGAAGTAAAGGAAAAGCATCTTTTCTGGTCTTACTGGTCTTACAGCCTCCATAAGGCTCATCAAAGCAAGGGAGAACTCTTGTAGGGTCTCCCCTTCTTGTTGTCTTCTGGAAACGATGGCCTCCTGCAAGGCTACATAGGACTCAGAACACCCGTACAACTCCTGTAACGTGGCAATAAACGTGGCTGAACCCCCTCGTACTGCACTAAAGCGAATTTGTATCTCCTCACGTGCCTCTCCTTCCAAGTGATCAAACAAAAAGAATGCCTGATCGGATGTAGATAAACGTCATGCCGTCACACACGCTTTCACCTCCTCAATCCACTCATTCAACCTATACCTGACCGTCCCCTAAACATAGGGCATTTCAGGTCTCGGGGCATGAACACTAGCCTCTCTGTGACAGGGGTACTAACAGTGGCAGAAACAATAGGTGGCACAGAAGTAGAAGGCATAGCATTAGAGCCAGGGACAGTGGAAGCCTGTTCCTGGCATAGCCTCTCATTATCTGCTGTCACCTGGGCAACTAGATCCCTTAACTCTTGCAGATCTTCTGCCATAACTACAAATTAATAAACAAAGGACGACTCTACTGGGGTGGTTCAGCACGGAAGTGAAGAAAAACAAATAAAAAACAGGTTAGCCGAATACCTTACCAGGACCTGCTACAGGCTCACAAGAAACACAAAGAAGTTGCTGCTTTGCCTTTAAACAAGAAATTTCACAAAGTTAAACAAACACAATACACCAAATAACATTTACTCAGTGCAACAACAAAAAATAAAAATGGAACATATGTCTCTGCTTTCAAAAAGTATATCCTGCCGACATTCTCAAAATAAATGCACACACTTCACCAAGGACTTTGTACTCGTTGTTGAAGGATTTGCCGAAGGAGAATTGATCTATTGTGTGCTGCTTAACACCGAGGCTTCTGGATCAATTTTGTGTTCATCTGAAAATCATTTAAAATTCTTCACAGCTCAATCTATCCTTACTTTAGATTGTATCCATTTTAATGCAGACTGACTTCGTTCCTCAGGTGCCTTTCCAGGAGAAACACAAGAGAAAAACAACAAAGTTTGCAGTGCAAATGAAACTGCAATAACTGTAACTGTAATAACTTGAGATGATTAGCCACAAACAACCTCATCTGCAAGCAGTATCAGCAACAATTTACAGTATTTCTTGACTTTAGTTCATATTTGTTGCTTTATAATGCTCGCTCAGCATGTTGATAATTTACAATTTGATTAGCTGATGCACCTGATTCTTTTCTTCCTGTAGCTGAGCAGCCAATGAAAAGAGGTTTGTTTGTGCCCTGGATTAACAAAGTATTAATAAAATGCCGTCTGGCTGCACAATCTCCATTGCCAGAGGTTTCAGCTCAACTGTGTCTGAGGAGTGTGGAGTCATTGTGAAGTCTAGGCAGCATTCGAGAGAGAAATACATCCAATATGTTTCAGTCATTATTATAGTTAATTAGACAGGAGAGCTGAGAGGATGCTAAACAGAATGATGAGCTCAGAGAAGTGATGAACCGACCTCAAAGGATACAATCAGGCAACTTCAGCGTTCACACTTTCCTCTGCCAGACTACTATTACCACAAACATCTGAGTGGAGGTGATTGTGTTAGTCAGAGGAAACAGATGACTCATTGTGTTTGTGATATTCTCTGACAAGGCTGTGGGATACGGCAGGATATGAATTTCCAAGTAATCATCTTTGTCATAATAGAGTCAAGGATGCTTTTTATGGCCCTTGATCATAATTACAGTGTCAAATGGAAATGACACACCAACTTTTATACCCTCAGCGAAAACAACTAAAACACCCACAAAGGAAAAAAATAAGACATCTTCAGAAAGTCATGGAGAGATCTGTCTTTGCACAAAGTCTATATATGAACTTAAGGAAAAAACACATAAATTTCTCATGCAAAAACTTGTGATCACGTGACCATGTGCACATGTGAAACATGTATTTTGCCCATTGCAAACCTGGGGTTTTGGAACATTTTCATGGCGGGATGTGTGAAGCCCATGTATATTCCTATGTGAAAACATTTCCACATATTTTCCACATGTTATCATATGTTACAGCATACATGCGATCACATAGGGTGGCTTCACTTTACAGTTATATGCAGTCATTTTCCTGTTCCACGTGTTTTGTGAAGCCTTATTTTACTGATCAAACCCATAGTAGCTTCATTTTATATTTAATTTGTCCATCATCACTAAAATGACAGTTTATGGCGGTCAGAGAAAATCCTGACCGAGAAAAGAACCCGAATGTCACATTCCTGGTAGTTTGTGAGAAAAGACCACACTGACTGTGCAGTTGCAAAAAGGCAATTTATCCAAATTTTTTTGCAGAGACAGTTGGTGGGAACAGCTTGGTCCATGGTAACATTATTCTTTGTGCCTGAGGCTGATTAGAAAAAAATATCTTATCTGAACTCCATTTCCCCCTCTCAGGATGTCCCCTGCTGGACTCCAGTACTTTATGTCGGCTGCCAGATTGAGAAGCTTTGAATTCACCCCCAGATGCTCCTTCAGGAGTCTAAATGCGGCACCAGCTGCATCTCAATGGGACAGCAAATGTGTGGCAGTGAAGACAGTAAACACCTTTGCAAAATAATGTCAAGGAAAACACATCAGCTATCAAATGTATTGAAATGAAGCATCTTCTATTTTGCAATTGTTTCAAATTCAATACAACATTTTTAATGATATTATCTGTTTAACTATTTGAGTGAAAAGTTGAATCTTGAAGATGTACATGGATTTCAGAATATCTTCCTGTCTGTTTGCCTCCCTTTTGCTTTAATGACGACTTTTACTACCACACATGTTTGTGCTTTTTACCCAACATGATCTCACAATGTTCCAAAGAGCATCTTGTCATATCAGGAATGTTTGTTTTCTCAGCAAACTCTATAACTGTGTTATGCTGCTTTTCCCTCGCACTTAAAATAAACTTGATGTATTAATGTTCTGAAGGTGGGCTCACTTTTCCACCTGACCCTGTACTGCTCCCTCAGAAACCTTCAATCTAACCATGATTTGATGCAAAGAAAGCACCTCTTTGTTTAGAAAAACAATTGTGTAGTTGATCATCTGATACAAATGTGAACTCTCATATTCAGATTTGACAACCAACTCAAAAACGAAAATATCCATGACCTAATGTTATATGTTTGTTGTATGGCATGGGGTGTTTTAAAGTCAACTCCTCACAGTTGGAGTTGTTGCTTAAACTCTGACTGATTTTATAATGTTGTGCAATCGTAGACATGGTAGATCTGTAAATCCCACGTGATAGTATTTTTCCTTTTGGCAGGTAGTTTATGAGTAAAATAAATTGACCTTAAGATATTTTTTATGATTTAATAAAAGTTGAAGGAATAATACACATATAGAAATTGGTGATATTGAGCTTGGCATACATAAAGTAAGGTGATTGTAAGCCTAAAATCAGTTGCCATTTACAAAGGTGATCTGTCACATGATTTGTTATCAAATTCTTCTCTGAGTATTATCTCTAGTAGGTATGATGGACACTTTCTTTCTTCTGGTGTGGTTAGAAAACCTTTTAAATATTTCAGAAAGCTCTAATGTGTTGATCCATATTGTCGGATAGATACTCGAATCAGTGTCAGGAGTCCAAATTGAAAGAGAAAATGTCCCTGTTGCCACCACCCTGTTGGTTAGAAATGTGAACCGCTTGGATCAAAGGTGAACCGGCTTCCTTATTGTAGGAAAGGGGCGGAGCGACCGGTATGTGCCCCTGTCAGAAGGATCATGTCTGTGTGTATCATTTTGCGGTTTAAAATGCGGGAGGTTATACTTTCTTCGGTCAGCTGACAATATGGATACACAGACAGTTATAGAGCTGCAGTGACGCATCGGGATTTGAAGTCTGAGGTGAGTTAAGTTCGCATTAGGTCGTTTGTCACTGTGTGCGCCTGCGTGTAGCCTATGTCTTCTTTCCACTTGTTAGAAACTTTGGCCGGATGTCATTCCTCGCGATACTTTATATTATCTGAGTAACAGCTGCCTCTTGTATATAACCTATACACGTACACACACACATAGCTTAAACAGCATATTACTGCTGTCATGTCATGCTGTTGTCTCTGATCATTTAACAGAGTTGCCGTGGAATGAGCTTCAACCATGGTGCAGGAATACCAGTCCCCTGTTCGGGTCTTCAAGCACCCATTTGAGTTGATCATGGCGGTGAGTAAAGCGGTTACATATAGTGCCGTCATAAAGACAAGTTATGTATGTCTGTGACCACTTAGCTCCTAACTCAGCAGTGGATGTGATTGTTATTACTTTGCAGGATGTTACATAACCACACTGGGGACTACAGTGCACATATCTACTTTTCTTTGCACCCCTCAGACAAATTCTATGTTTGTGCTGCTGAAAGTAATTAAAGATGAGCATGTGGAAACGTTTCTCACTGGATTCCACAGCTCAGTTGTGGCACCGATAGGGAGACACCTCCCAGGGTCATCGTCTCATTCTTGATGTGCACTTACCTGCAGTAAATGCTGTGTGTTGAATGACAGGTCAGAGTGTACTGCATATACCCTCTCCTCTTCTCTGCTGCTCCTGTGGTAAATACAGTAATCTACAGGCTGCCTGCTGCCAGGAAGCTGCTTACCAAACTTTGTGTTTCTTAAGTGGAAAAAAAAAAAAAAAAAAAAAAAAAAAATCCTCTGTATTGTAGGCAGAATTGACAATTTTGTGTTTTGCCTCCTTGACTGGCCTGTGTTAAATATTTCAGCAAAAGTCACTAATATATATTTGAAGTATCTGTTGCTCATTAAAACTCAGCATATATATAGTTTTCTTATCATCATATGATGCTTCATAAGAGGTCAGACGTTATTTTGTGTGATTGTTGTAAAGATATTAGGAATATTATATAACTTGAATTGCTGGGCTGACCTTTTTCTTGCTCCTGAGAACAGCTGACGAAATGTAGATGATGCAACACAGTGATAAGACGTGGCCACAGCAGAGTGTTTCCAGCTGTATTTATGTAACTCAAAATAGATTTTGATATCAGTTCAGCAGTATTGAACAGTTACACAGGGAAATACAGTAAAGTAGCGACAGAGATCCGAATTTCTAAACACTTACTCACCACGGAACAACCTGTCTTTTCCTTGAGTGGAATATTTTTCATTATGATACTGATGTATTGTTTTTTTTTTTTGTCCTGAAACCTGCATCTCAGTGCTTTAAATTCACATAAAAAACAGGAACTGTGAGCAAAGATAAAGTAGGACAAATGTAAAATAAATGGATTTCCATGCAAGGCGCTCTGATCTCACCCACTCTCACAGTCTGCTCTTGGTGTTGTTTCTTGTTCTCTGAAGTAACATATTAAGCCAAAGGTTTATGCAATATCTTCAGAGTGGGGAGTGTGAAGCTGCTGTGACATTTTGCTCTGCGGCTATGACTTCATTACCACACAGTTACAGTTAACACAGTTCACTGTATGGTCATTGCCCACACAAGTGTCATTTGATACCTTTCCATGAAACATTGCAGGTGTAAAATTCTTGCTGTGTCACTGCAGGTGAAAAGGGTCTTGAAATAAGCCTCCTGTGGAAACTAAATAATGGCTCCTGTGAGAAGAGTCAGGCTGCAGCAGCATAAAGAAGAGAATCCAGTGAATATTCTGCCTCCTCCTCCGCTGCCATTTATCTCCAAGCTTTCTTATTAGTCCCCTGGACGATCCTGGAGCCGGCGATTATTGCTTAGGGTAACAGTCCTAATCAGTGTCCAGGATGTTACTGAATGTTCAACCAGTGACATCACTGATGTCCCTTTCATGACACCTCTTTATGACTGACCTGGGCCTCTAATAGAAATGCATTAGATTGTTTTTTATATAGCTGCACGAAGCTAACAGTAAATGTTTTTTTACTTGTAGGATTGCATTTAATCAATATCACCAGAGGAAATAAAACATTATTTATGCTCCATAGCCACAGTCATTAGAGAGGTATTGGCTCGGCCATGTGAAATGTAATAGTGTAGAATATTGGGAGCTGCTGTTTTTTTCATGTTTGAGGCATACAAAGTCTTCTGGGGGTCATTGATAGTTCTGCTGAGCCTCAAACATTAGAGACTCTTCTTTTATATTCTGCTTCCATTGTGTGTTTACACCATTAACTCTGAGAGGAATGGGCAGGACAACGATTTCAATTTGTCTTCAATCACTGAGACATATTGTTTCTGGTGCACAGTGTCTCTGTTACACAATGCCAGTCAATGCTGCTTATTTACCAGGGAAACATTTCCCATTAATTTTCTCAGTGGATAATTCCATCTCATTGATTGGATTGCTCATGCTGTGCTTTATCAATGCAAGCGGGATGTGTGTGTGTGTGTGTGTGTGTGTGTGTGTGTGTGTGTGTGTGTGTGTGTGTGTGTGTGTGTGTGTGTGTGTCTTTCTGTGTCTTTCTGAAATACCAGCAGGGAGATGTGAATTTGGAGAGAGAAACAATTGAAAATTCTGCTGCCTTGTGAGTTTCAATAACAGAATAAACAGTATATATATCTTCAAACCCTTAAAATTTTAAGTCTTTTTGTACCTGATTTTGTACCTCAGTGAACTCATTATTTTAAAACATTACACAGGCTCCTATGAATATCATAAATGTCTAGTTCCTCCCCTGCCATTGGTTACTTGGTCAATAGTTTTCCATTCATCCCAGACTTTATTTATTTATTTTCTTAGTTTTTTTTGTGTATAAAGTCTGTGTGTGTGTGTATTTATTCATTGCTCTTTTTCATATTGTGTGCACCTTTTTGTTCTTTCTATGCTGCTGTGACGACCGAATTTCCCAACTGTGGGATCAATAAAGTCAAAAATCTAAATCTAAATCAGAAGGTGGGGAGCTTCTAGTTCCTTACACAGAAGGCCATTATTGTAGATCCTGAAACGCCTGTTTGGTGACTATATATATATATATATATATACAGGTGAGTTCTATTTAAATTGCCCTGGACAGATGGTCATATGCTGTGGGCAGTAAAACACAAAGCAATCACTGCTTGTAAAAGCTGGCACAGCTGCAGGTTGTGGCTTTGCACGAAACATAACATTTTAATATGCATTTAAACTAAGCTTCTAACCATTAAATGCATGCAAACCTGACACAGAAATCAAGTCCTGTACATCGCACACGGTTCTATTTAATCAGCATCACTGATTATCGTTTACTTTTATGGCAAATACAAGTGACCTTGTTGTAATATAATGTTCAAGCAGAGAGCTGTTAAGACAAAGGCAAAGCACCCTGTGGAACAAAATGACCAGGCACTGTTGTTGTAAAAAAAAAAAAGCATAAAAATACATACAATATACACTTTTCTTATTTAAATGTCTTGTAAATGTGATTTATTTCTCCCATTCAGGCCTATGTGAGGAGGTTCCCAAATTGCCCATTGATCCCAGTGTTTGTGGACAGTGAGATCATCAGCCAGAGCCAAAGTGAGGACGGATCAAAGCTGATAACTGAGAGGCGATGTATGATCGACATTGATGCCCCTCGACTTCTCAAACGGGTACCTCTAATCTGACCTATTACACACTATAGATCATGAAACAATCATCACAGTTGCTGTTATCGGGTTATTTGCTTTAAAGAACGAAAATAGGAAGACTGTTGCTGTGTTCTAAATGCCATACTTGTGTACTAACACTCACTATTTTGAGTGCATAAGTGCGTTCACACTGTCAAGTATAGAAACATGCAGTGCACTACAAGTACCAAGATGACAAACCAAAAGAAGTGTGAAATGCTGGAAAATGTCCACCCTAAACGGTCGCCATCTTGGCTACATGGAGAAATGGCCACCGACGTAAATGATTTTCAAATTAAGGCGTCCGAGGAAGTTGCAGCTGTTGGAGAACACTTCACAAAAAAAGATTTTCAATACTGCTGCTGGACTTTTTGTTGCATTTGTTAAAAAGATGTTAATTTCTGGGTAAAAAAAATGTAATCTGCAGATATTTTGGCAGGTGATATATTCACATGCTGTGGTTATTTCCGGTCAGTGCAGAAAAGCAGTGTGGTTTGAAACAACACTACTCGGTTGAAATTCCTGCACTGCACAAATAAGAGTCCTAACATGGAAGAGCACTATGTTTTAGTGTACTAAAGGAAGTAAGTCATTTGTAACACAGCATGTGTCAGAGAGTTGGTAGTCAGATGCTATTTTTCTTCAGTGTTGCATTAGATTGCATTCTTTGCGTTATGTGTAAATGTGTGCGGATGAACTGTTAAAATCCCACCACGGCATTACAAATGTTCAGGGGACATATCTAATCAACTCCTGAAAACCCCTTGTTTGCTCTGCATGTAGATTGCCGGTGTAGACTACCTGTACTTCATCCAAAAGAACACGCTGAACCGCAGAGACAGGACACTCCACATAGAGGTCCACAACGAGACCTTTTCCAGCAGAGTCATTGTCCGTGAGTGCTGCAGCTACACGGTGAGTCTCCGAGTCAGACATGGTACCAGCAGAGTCTGTCAGAGGTTTATGTCTTTGTTGTTGTGCGTATTTTATTGCTTTTGTACGTTGTAGAACACTTTTACAGTGCCTCGTGCTCTTTGGATGAAATGGAGCTCCTCCTGAAGGCATTGCAACGTGTGATGCATGAATTATTCATTTTAGGTGATCCTCCCATCGATGTGCTCGAGGCTCTGAACAGCTTGTGTCACCAGATGTTTTTAAAGTTGGGGTTGTTTCAGTCACAGGCAGTCCAATAATACCCTCCCCAGTAAAATGCTCCTTCCAGTATAACATCACCACTAATATGTTTTCTGGTAGATATGATGCGAACATAAAACTAAGTCATTTCAATCAGGAGAGACTCGATTTGACAAGCGAAGGTGCAGATAAAAGCTTGAAGGATGTGACAGTCTTTGGTCAATAGAAGCCATTGTGATGACATCAGATTTAAAAGAGGGGGGGGGGGTGCAGGGGCCCCACCCCTCTAGACACAGGTGGTGGTGGTGGTGGTGGTGATGGATTGAAGATTAATTTTATACAAGTTTGCTCAGTGGTGGGCGGACATCTGCCTCAACCGTTTGGGATGAGGGGAGAGCGGAGAGAGAAAAGAACAGTGCATGGAGACACAACAACAAACACTGGGAAGGTTGGTGGTGCAGTGACCGTGGAGCTGGATGACATAAGAAGTGAATACAGATGAGCTTGACCTGGGCACTGGGTATGAAGACCGGAGGAGGGAGGGGTGGAGAAGGGTCGCAGCAGGTCACCCAGACCTGAAGTTTGACAGCAATGGACTGGCAATGTTTGATAGGTTTACCCAAAACGCCCAAAGTCAGGCAAATATAAGAAGCAGGGAGAATGAACTGAGGAAGAATGAAAAATAAAGATGTTCTTCCTGATTGCACTTGCACTTTTAGCTCCATCAGTCACCTTGTTTCTTGTATACCCTTACTTTAATTCACATTTTAAATACTTTGCATTGGTTACTTTGAAATTACAATCAATATTGGGATTTTATTTATCGGTATATGTATCGATGCGTTGTTTTGGATGATATTTCAGCTTTTGTATTTATCATACTTTGCTGTGACTTACAAGTGACGAATATTCCCATGTTTGTCCTCTTCCACAGGCTCATCCAGAGAATGAGGACTGGACGTGCTTTGAACAGACAGCTACTCTGGATATTAAGTCCTTTTTTGGTTTTGAGACCATGGCAGAGAAGATAGCAATGAAACAGTATGCAAGTAGCATTAAGAAGGTTCGCATATTTGATTTGACTGTTTGTGTGAAACATCATCATTTTAGTTATACATTTGTTGAAAACTAAAAATGTGAAAATTGCTTCAGTATTGGTCCACATTGTGACCTGATCTTTCAAATTAACCAGAGGTTAAATGTTGTAGGGTAAAGAAATTATTGAGTACCACCTCAGAGAGCTGGAGGAAGGAGGAGTAACTTACATACCTCGATGGACCCCTGCTGACTCCTCCACGGTCACTGCAAGGCTCCAGCTGCCACCTCCATCTACTGCCAGAGCCATTCCAGGCAACAGTGCCAAGGATGGACTGCGCAATAAAGAACCGGCCTGTCCCACTGAGCTAGTGGCTGGTTCGCCTGACGGTCAGTGAGCACTCACAACGAAGTTTAGAATAGAAGCTGGCACACACAAAAAAAAAAACCGCTGCAATGTAAATGTTAAAAGATGTGCGTCATGTATCTCTTTGTGTCCTGTGACACGTATATTTACTGAAGGGGTGAGATAGTTACTCTGCCGAACAAATAGCTAGCTACAAGTTTCCCAATTAGGTTTTTGAGTTCATTTTAAAGTCCCCCCTCCACTCCAAAATTGCTCCAGTTGAATGTTTGAGCTTCACTGTATGCATGATGTATGTGCAGAGTTTAATACCAGACGCCTGTTTTCACATTTATCTGCCGAAGGGGGAAAGTTTTTCTGTGCTCACTGAAAATCTGATTTTAAGGTTTGGGCCTGTGAGCATGATTTGTTACATCACATCAAGTCTGAAAGTCAAACCGGGTCCAACATTTAACGATGTTGCGACTTGCAGCCTCCACTGCATTTACACCGAAAATTGACTTTTCAGTAAAGGAAGAGAAATTTTCTCTCCAGCCGTTCAACTTTAAAAATGAAAAATACTGGCATATTGATAGATTCTGGAATTTGATGCCAAAGTAGTAAATGGTATTTTAATAAGTTATAAGTATAATAATAAGATAGTGTAACCTTTTTGCAGGGACCCAAACCATATCAGACACAAATCACTGTTCATTGTTATAATACATGTCTCGGGAGTGTAGGTCTGTAATCAGAAAATTAAATCCTAGATTTATGCTGCAGTACGATAGTTTTACAACCACTGTGACTTTTACTGATGCTGATATCACAAATACTATATTATTTGGAGTACCTGATGTCTTAATGCGATGCATGCGATATGTAAATTTTTTGCTGTAAATGTGCTTTGGCCTGTAGACAAGTTGGATGCTGACTACATCAGACGTTACCTTGGTGATTTAACGCCTCTGCAGGAGAGCTGTCTCATTCGACTGCGTCAGTGGCTCCAGGAAACCCACAAGGGCAAGGTCTCATATACACAACAGCTTCTTTGACTACAGAGCCCTTTGTGCAGTGATGCGCGGCACACTTTATTTCTCGGACAACCTTCTGCTCAGCTCGTGCTCCCACACTTAAATCAGTTTTACACACACTGAATGCTGCAGAATAAAGTAATTAAATAATAAGCATGTATGTAAGACATGTCTTTGCATTCATCAGTAACATGACCCAGAACTGTGGCATTTTGACCCCTGTGTGTTTTCTACAGATTCCAAAGGATCAGCATGTGCTGCGATTTCTCCGGGCCAGAGATTTCAACATCGACAAGGCCAGGGAGTTCTTGTGCCAGTCACTTACCTGGAGAAAGCAGCATCAGGTGGATTTCCTGTTAGACACATGGGAGCGCCCTCAACTGCTTCAGGATTATTACACGGGAGGCTGGCACCACCATGACAGAGGTGAGTGAGCCGTACTGGCTGCTTCATCTTATTCTCTCTTCATTTCCCAGGTTATTTCTTTAGTTGTGAGGTTTGTCTGCAGTAAAAGTAAACACATATCAGTTGTGTAAAGAATCAAAGGGATTAAGTCTTCTGCATACATAAAGTCTACAAGGGTTGAAATGGCCTGTTAATTATTGACTGTGAAGTCTGACCATCTGTCATCGCTCTCATGTTTGGAAATGAGTCGGCTCAGCTGATCCACCAGGTCAGGTAAATACAGGAAGTGCCCTTTGAATGTTCACAGGCTCAATTACTGCCTTTTAGACTGGTAAATACCAGATTTACATAGTAAACATGTTGCCTCCAAGGCACTATTACTGCAAATGTCCTTCTGCCTGTTGACATTTTCTTGTTGAACAGCCTGTGAATGTCTGCGTGTGACGTGTCGTTTAGATGGCCGTCCTCTGTATATCCTGCGTCTGGGTCAAATGGACACTAAAGGACTGGTTCGAGCCTTGGGGGAAGAGGCGCTACTGAGACAGGTCACATGACTACTTGAAGAAGATATATGACTTAACATCCACATATACAGAATCATTTTCATTCAACATATCTTCAGTTGCATTAATGCTACAACCTCATAGGTCCTGTCCATCATCGAGGAGGGACTGAGGCGGTGTGAGGAAAACACCAGAGTCTTTGGTCGACCTATTAGGTGCCTAAATAGTGTTTTATTGTAATAGTGTCATTGGTTAATCAGCAATCAGGTATACGCGCGCTTGTACAACCCCGTTTCCCCAAAATTTGGGACGCTGTGTGAAATGTAAATAATAACAGAATGCAATGATTTGCAAATCATGTAAACCCATATTTAATTGCAAATAGACCAAAGACAACAAAACAAATGTTCAAACTGAACTGTGGTTACAACCAATGGTTTTCGAAATTGTTTCTAAGCCCATGCAGTGAGTGTGTGATTTCGAATGCAGTGCCACTTGTGGGTGGTAGATCACGGCCATGCAATATTGGTTTGTCGCTTGCTTACAGAGATTTGTCCGGATTCTCTGAATCTTTTGATGATTATTATGAACTGTAGATGATTAAATACCCACATTCTTTGCAATTTTACTTTGAGGAATGTTTTCCTTAGATTGTTGCACTATTTTTCCACGCAGTCTTTCTCAGAGTGGTGAACCGCTCTCCATCATCACTACTGAGAGACTCCTCCTCTCTAAGATACTCTTTTTATACCCAGCACATACTTTTATGTTACTGATTTGTTGACAAGTATCCTAATTACATTTTTTTTTTTTTTTTTTTTTTTATAAAACAATGCAATATCTCCGTTTCAACATTTGATATGTTGTCTTTGGTCTATTTTCAATTAAATGTGGGTTTATGTAATTTGCAAAGGATTGCATTCTGTTTTTACATTTTACACTGCGTCCCAACTTAACCTCAAACGGGGTTGTATGCAGAATACAGTCGCGTCATGTTTGTTTTATTGTGTCTGTCAGCTGTTGGACTTGCCTGGTGGATCTGGAAGCTCTAAACATGCGTCATCTGTGGAGACCAGGCGTCAAAGCTCTGCTAAGAATCATCGAGGTGGTGGAAGCCAACTACCCTGAAACTCTGGGTCGCCTGCTCATTCTGAGGGCTCCTCGAGTTTTCCCAGTGCTCTGGACCCTGGTGAGAATAAATGCATCAATTTACATTTGATGTGCAACCATGAATGTGATTTTAATTAATCTCTTGGAAGATTTCACAAAAGTTGTAGAGTACAGACACAGACATGGCATCAATAGGAATTTTAAATAGTTGGATGCAATCCAGCCTCACTGCATGTATAAGTACATGATAAACAAAGAAGAAAAGGAGAGAAAAATCCAATATTGACAAATAAAGATAATTAATGCTGTGCAATATGCAGAGTATTAACTAAACCCCCTCGGGGACATTTGATTATTGCTATAGTAATATGCAATAGCTTGTAGAATTCAGCAAAGAAATAAAAATAAGTCGTAATTTATGCACAGAGATATATGATAATAAACCAAAGCAATAATAAATGTACCTAATGCAGTACTCAGTTGATGCATTTTACAAGTGAATTTTAGTCTGTAACTATTACCTCGTGGAGATGTGAAAGATACAACTAATTACTGACAAACAGATAATGAAATTACAAATAGTAATATAAAATAAGCTGTTATCACAATTAAATCAATATAAAAAAAAATGCATGGATGCCTGGTAACACCACCAACCAGTCAACCTGTGTATTTCTCACACATGAATAATTAATTGATATTGGATTGACTTCCACGGTTCATAAGAAGTAATCCTGCAGTTTGTTGTTTGATGAACGTTGGTCTTCCCGTTTCCAGGTCAGCCCCCTAATTGATGAGAACACTCGTAAGAAGTTCCTGGTTTATGCTGGAAATGATTACAAGGGTCCGGGAGGCTTAGTGGACTACATCGACAGAGAAATCATCCCTGACTTCCTGCGAGGGGATTGCATGGTGAGGTTAAGACCTCAGCTTATCGACGTGTACATGTGATTTTCATTTTCAGAGCGGACATGCACTGAGCTCATGGTTTGATCTTTTGACAGTGTCTTCTCAGTCAGTTAATACCAATCAATTAATCACTGGCATCTATATCAAGTGGCTTCTTCACTTTGTCATTTTAAATGTTAGGGCTGCAGTAGATAGACTGTGTGTAACTGACTCGGGTGGAAACCACTGATGCGGCTACTGTTGTTAAGCAAGCTCTTGACTCTGTGTTGTTTTGTGGTGAAGAAATGATGGACAGGAAGCTGGAGTCTATTTTTGTACTGCAGGTTATTGTCAAATAGGAACAGAATAAATGTCCTGGTCAATCAACAGCTGGCTCACCTCGGTTGGCTCAAACACATCACACAATAAAATATCAAGATCGACTATTTGTAGCACACCAGCTAACCAGCTTGTATTATTTCACATTATGGGACCAATTTAAGCTCTGTGAATGCATTACGTGTAATCGTCCTTTTCCCCCCGCTGACCCCTCTAGTGTGACATCCCTGAGGGAGGTATGGTCCCTAAATCTCTGTACAGGACAGCAGAGCAGCTGGAGAGTGAGGAAAACTGCCTGCTGACCGACTCCATCTACAAGAGTGCCAGCATCTTCAAGGGAGCTCCATATGAGGTGCAGTCTCAACTTTTAGGTGTTTTACCATGAGGGAGCTTAGCTTTACTGTTGGCTTGACTGTTTCTGTATATGTTGTGGATTTTATGGTCTGGATTAGGGTGCCACCAACTGGAACAAATCTACACTGCATGCTTGCAGCTAAAAATAAATAATGTGATTAATGGCTCGCAGTCTGCTGTTCTGTGTCTCTAATGTCCTTACATCTGTCTGCAGATGCTGATTGAGATCACAGAGGCTTCCTCAGTCATCACCTGGGATTTTGATGTGTCTAAAGGAGATGTGCTCTTCAACATCTACCACTCAAAGAGGGCTCCTCAGCCCCCAAAGAAAGACTCTCTGGGAGCCCATGGCCTCACGTCCCTCGGGGCAGTGAATGCCCAGCTGATAGACAGGAGCTGGGTGCTGGGCCAGGACTACAGCATGGTGGAGAAAGCCCTCACCTGCAGGGAGGGAGAGAGCATCCAGGTAAGAGAGAGGAAATGCAGGAGACGTGAAAATCTGTACTCTTGTCTTTTCTTGTGGTTTTAACTAAACTTATTTTTTGTTTCCATGTTGTCCCTGATGGTTAATCATCGACTGCTGCAGCCTCAGATTGATCCTGCGGATTTCTTTTGTTAAAACAGGGCTCCCACATAACCCGCTGGCCCGGCTTCTACATCCTCCAGTGGCGCTTCCACAGCTCGGCAGCCTGCGCCGCCTCCAGCCTGCCTCGTGTGGATGATGTGCTGGCCTCCCTGCAGGTCTCCTCCCACAAGTGTAAGATCATGTACTACACCGAGGTGCTGGCCTCCCATGACTTCAGGTCAGTTTATTTATGCGGCTGAGCTTTACTCCTCTGGTCAGGTCATGTTTTCTTCCACTGAAGCTGCCTTTCACTGCACTTGTGTGGGCTCTTTAAACACCGACACAGATATTTCTGGAAAATATGTTTCTTGGTTTTACAGAGAAATTAGCTGTTGTACATATATTTTGTCACCTGATTTTTTCTACAGAGATTAGTAATTGATTGACGTCAATAATGTCTGAGAATTAACACTTCTTGTCTCTATTTTTTTTTCTGTTTTTTCCAGGGGATCCATGACCAGTCTGGAGTCCTGCCACAGTGGTTTCTCCCAGCTCAGTGTTGCCACTACTTCCTCCAGCCAATCACATGCCAGCTCCACTATTTCAAGGTAGCATCTGTTCAGCAGGCGTCCAAAGGCAACAGTGACCAAAACACACTGACATCCAGCTCTGCATGTGCTTTATGCCTTTAAGTCATTTAAAAAAAGAAATCTAAATTTAATCTGACAATTAAAAGTGAGGTCACTGGTGTTGGCTTCTAGGAAATTATGTACTTACAGTGTGCACTTGTTATTTTGTTGTATAATAGTGTATGGCAGGGGTCTTCAACGTTTTTCAGGCCAAGGACTCCCAAACTGAAAGAGAGATGGAGCAGAGACACCCTACTATATATATTGTATAAAATTGTGTTTTATATTAAACTGGAGGAGTGCAGGAGACTTGGAGGGACAGGTCCAGGCTAGTCTTGGGCTGTGAGTGAACCAGTGCCCAGCTTGAGAGAGCTCCTGTGTGTCGCTGAATGTGTACATTTCTAACTGAAAGATAACATCTTCTGCTTCCATTTATCCATTTGCTACAATATGTTGGATTCATGTTAATGTGTATTTAAAGACATTTAAATTTGTGGGAAAAAAATTTGGGGGGGGGAAATATGAAAAAAATATGAAAAATTGTCTAATCAACCAAAACTTTCACGACCCCCTGCAGTACCTCCGCGGACCGCCTAGGGGTCGGGGACCCCCTGTTGAAGACCTCTGGTGTATAGTATAACAATACAAATGCGCATTGAAAGTGACAGATATGTGTAGTTAGATGTATGTCCACGTCACATGGCATTACAGAAAATTAAAAAGGATATGTCTCACGCAGCAGTTTGCGAATAATAATAGATAGATAGATAGATAGATAGATAGATAGATAGATAGATAGATAGATAGATAGATAGATAGATAGATAGATAGATTACACGTGAAAAATATGCATAATGGAGCATCTACCCTTGATGTTACTTTCATTGTCCACAAGATGGCAGTGTAGCCTGTGACTCCCAACTGCTCACATATCTGCAGTGTACCTTGCAATTGCCATTTATCGCACACACTTCATCTGGTTTTCTATGAAATCTAAAGGAGAATTGTTTAAATAAAGAATATATTGCAGGTATAAGTATATGATGTCTCCAGAGTGCATCTTTGTTCCTACCAAATGTTTCAAACAGTAACCGCAATATCAGTGCTGTGTTAGAGAAGTAATTCAAAATTATCCCACAGATGGGTTATTATTAATCTTTTACAGTAATAGGTGAGGTGTTAGGAGTGAGAGGGTGATATGAAATCTCTTTTTAAATATACAGCAAACTCTAAATTTCATGTAATGTTGTTTTTGGGCGTGTTGGGCATAAATGCTGAGTTTTCTGAGGCAGCTAATTTGAATGCAATATAGTGCAGCCCCTTGTGATCTGGCACAGGTCCAGGCAGACAACTGATTTACATAAAACTTTAATTTCCATAAACTTATCAGATGCTTCCAGCTGAAACTTAATCGAATTTTCCTGTGTTATATTTCCCCTTGGTTTGCAAACTTGTGTCATGTTGCTGCTTATCCCAACAAAATTCAAAAGGCAGGTGATTTTGGTTTTCTGAGAACAGAAGCCTGACTTCCTGCTGGCATGCCAGGGTTGTTAGAAAGAGGAAGTGCACTGACTTTGCCAGAAGCATATTTACTGAATTACTCAGCTTGCTCTAATGACCTCCCCAGACCTACATTGTTCACAAAAATAATAGCACCTCTTTCTCCTGATAGGCTTAATCTGCTATTAAAATCTCTTCTTCTCGAGTAGTTATGTGATTTAAGGCTGAATTACTTTACTGGTCTCTTGAAAACAAGGTCTGTTATATATGTAACATGTGGTAAGCAAATTGAATACTCAATAATGTATCACCTCATATTGTAGCTACCTGTTTGGTTGACCTGAAATAACCTTGTGGAGGAATGCAAGCTGGCCTACACTCTACAGCCCGATAACAGCTCTGTGAAGCAGCACTTTGTCACAGTGGTGCTTTGAGCTCAATGCTTACCATGGTCGTCACTGTAGTTTAGCATGTTAACATGCAAAATACAATCCGCACCAAACTCAAATGACAGCTGAGGATGATGGGAATGCCTCTTATCCTGCAGGTGCTTTCTCATAAATCCAAATAAACGGAAATTTTGAACCGATGATGACACTAGATTATACGAGAAGGGATCCCGGAGTTATTATTGTGAGGATGGAATTGAATATCTGCACCAAATTTTATTAGAAGCGATCAGCCAAAACCAAAAATGTGAAGCTCGTATCAATGAAAGGTCCAGAGGAAATCACCAAAGTTATTGAAGACTTGAATGATTGTACAAAATTTCATAGTTATCTGTCAGATATAATTCTTAATACAGATCAGTGAGTCTGTTTTCCACTCCTTTCCTTCAAAACAGATTAATAAAACTAAACCTTCTTCTGGATCTTAACAGGTAAACGTACAATTCATCTTTTTATGACGGGCATTAGTTATCAGTGACTTCATATTGCTGTGCATTAATCCAAGAGGTCATCTTTGTCATTTTTTTTGATAAATACATTTGTAAGAAAGACAATGAACATCTGTGGGTCTCTTCTGTGTTTGGACATATTTAGCCTCAATAGAAAACTTAAAACCTGACATGTAGTGCACAATACAACGACATTCAATATAATTACTTTTGAGTATTGTATCTTGGATTTCAGGCTTTTGTCTTGTTGTGAAAAGTGATCTGTCTATATGTACATTTGTTGTCAGCCTTTTACTGCATAATGCCGGAGAAATGATTTCTCTTCACTCAGTGTTTGCTCCGCTGTCTCGAGCAGTCACTCATACAAATCTCTCAGGAGAAAGAGATCAGTTCCTCAGTCTTCATTTCAACATTTCATCACTGTTACTCCTTGATTGCACTGCGGAGCATCGGAGGTACGATAACAACAAGATTATCTGGAATTTGTCTTTAAAGAAACAAACCTGAAGATTCAATCCCTCCTTCATCTCTGTAAGGAACTTCGCTCTTCCTTTAAGCTGCCTCAGAAGTTGCTGACTGAATGAACTTTCCCACCACGATGGTGATGTGTGTGTCTGGGTGAGCAGTCAAATTAAAATCATTATTGAATAATACAGCAACTTTGGAGACTCAATCTCTTAAATATTTGTTGAGCACAGCAGGTAGAAGGAGGGCTGCAGTAATAATACGGTGCTGAAATAGTCTCAGACTTGTTACAAATATAAACATCACAGCCTTCACTGGGGATATGTATGATAATGAATAATCTTTTCTCAGAAATACCAGACTCAGGCATGGAGATAGGCAACATGGGACTCATTCTGAGTGTTTTTTTTTTTTTGGTGTTGTTGTTGTATTTACATCTCATAAATAAAATAGAAATAAAGATAGAGGGGGTTGCACTTTGCAAAATAATGACCCATGCACCATTTTCCCATGTCAACATCCTCCTTTGAATCTATGTAAAAGAGCTGATGAAGTGAATCCGATCCATTAACAGAAAACAAGGTTGACTGCTAATAGAACTAAAAACACAATTGGTCTGAAAATCACAATCCTTCCATCAATTCTCTGCATTCCTCAAATGTGTTTTTTCCTCGCTGAATTTGACCACAGAAAAGAAACCCGTATCACACAGAAGGTTGTGGAGTCTCACTGTAGTGTGGAGCCTCATTAAAACCTAAGCCGTGTTTCATTTGCTTCCTTCTGACAATCTTGACCTTCCCACTAATTGAAAAGGAGAGCTCTGGATTAGCGCACTAAATTATTTTTCGGGGGCTTGAGACACTTGAAGGGAAGTTTATCTCCAAACAGGTTTGCATCTTGAATCGCCGCCTTGTTTAACTGTGATGTGTGCAACCTAAAAAACAGCAAATGTTTATGCCTCCTTCTGAGTTGTGGACCTGTCTATTTAACTAATCTCATATCGGCTGGGTTGGAATCCATTTTCTGACTTGATATACTACTGTGCCTGATTAATATGTCCACAAACAAATAGGTACGGTCATGTCTATTTATCTTTGATGCTTCGTACTATCTCTCACATCTTCTAACATTGATTTTCTCAAGAGAGACCATCAATCTAGCTTCAATTTGGGGCAATTTCTGAGCACTGCCCTCATTTGCAACAGACTGTCAAAGCTCTGCTTAAGTCATGTGTTGTTTCCATCGGACCTGGTTTTATTTCTCTGGTGTTTTCATGACTCACTGACTTCTGCAGTTGACATTTCCATTCGTCTCTAAATGGGCACTGAACTGTGCAGGTCAGTATAGGCCTGACTACTTTAAATGTTACGGCAGAAACACACTCATTTATCCATGTGTTTCTTTGGACAGGATAAGAAGCTTTGCAGACTTGAATTGTATTACAAAACTGATTGTTTGAAAATTTGTTGAATCCATTAATTGATCATGATAATTTACATTAATGATTATGTCAATACAGTATAACAGCCAGCAGCAGTGGTGGAAGAATTATTCAGATCCTTTACTTTTGTAAAAGTACCATTAGAGCAGAGTAAAAAATACTCCATTACAAGTAAAAGTCAGACATGAAAAAGCCCTATTAAGTAAAACTACAGTCAGCAGTAAAATGTATTGTAGCTAAATGTTGTTCTAATACTGATTTGGTCCCCCTGACTGCTGTATTAGCATATATGACATTATTAAATTCTTAATACTGAAGTTTCAGTGTATAAGCAGCAGAAGGTGGAGCTGGTTTGAACTCTTTTATGTCCAATTTTATATTCAGGGACACCAGATATTTTTGAGGGGCAGTGAGATGATTATTGGGAGAGGAGAGAAGATAAAAACAAAGTACTGATACACAAATCTGTTTTCAGTTTTTGGACGTTTTCTCAAATGCTTGGTTTTTATTGACATGTTGGACTATTTGAAAATTTCTAGAAATGAAACCACGTGAGGAATTTAAAAGAAAAAAAACACTATTTGGTGGAGCAACAAATATTTCATAGACATATGAAATATGACCCAGACTACACACTTTTAATGAAACATCAAATGACAGAAGGTTTAATCTTTAATGAAGTATAAATTGTTTCAAATCTTAAAGGTAACTAAAACTCAAATAGTGGAGTAGACAGAACAATATTTCCTTCTGAAATGTAGTAGAATGGAAGTATAAGGATTTGTATTTGTTTCAGCGGGATGGAAGTCTTTGAGGAAACTGGAAAACCTTTCAAAACAGAAGTAAGTGTTGTCAAACTGTCGGGGGATTATCTTTGTGTAAAACCGACTGTCCGTTAGCTGAGAAGGAATCAATTCAAAGCTGTGAAGTGCTTCGGATACCTTGACAGGCACAAAGTAGGGATAATACTGCAGGGATGTTAATTTTAAACAATTTCACCTCAATGTGCACCTTGTGTGCAAAATGACAAACAACCAGCCATGGACACGGCTGGTTGTTTGTCATTTTGCAAGATGATTACCCGCTTGCTCTTTTGGGTGTCTTAATACTAGCGATAGCTATGCTACATTTCCGGCTGTACTACCAACACTACCCTCAAATATATGAACGTAACACTTCAGTGTTCGCCTCCATTTTTCATGTGTGACTTCCATTATGTCCACAAAAAGGTTTATTTCTCCTAAATTCTGATCATAAATTTGCGAAAATCCTGGTTTGCGAGCACTTCGCCTGCTCAAATAATCCAGCTCTGGCACATGAAGATGCTGATTAAAACAGCTCGATGGTTCTCCAGGTGGGACTCAGACTTGTCACAATAAAAAGCCATGAAGCAGCATAATAATGAACGGCCGCATGTTGCCAGGATTTGTACCGAATTCCTGGAAGCTGAAAACATCCCCAGTTCTTGAATGGCCTGCAGGATCACCGGACATGGCTCCCATTGAGTTTGGGATGTTCTGTATCATATGCCAGCGTGTTGCAACTCCTGCCAGTAACCAGCAACTTCACGCAGCCGTTGAAGAGCAGTCGACCAACATTTATCACCGGCCACAATAAACAACCTGATCGACTCAATGCAAATGTTGCTCACACCAAACATTGACTGGTTTTCATTGTGAACAAAATTTGTAAAACATTTTTTTTACATTTTTAAATGTTTGTGTCATTAGGCCTATTCTCAGATGTTTTAGGTCAAAGGATGAAACTTTTTTTTCAACAAGTGTTGTGTTCATATTTTTGAATGTATTCTGCTAAAATAAATGTTATTTTTCCTGTAACTAATGGATCAAAAATGGTCTCGTGCATGTAATAGGCGACACAAACATAATCATTGTAGTTTTGTAATGAAATGGGGGGGAGGGGGTCTTTTGTTGGCTTCCGGGGAACCACAAGTGTAATCGGTGATGCACTCCGCTTCGCATTTACCGGTTTCGCGGCTAGTTTGTGAACGAAGGCTCAACAAGCTTGTGAAGTGGTACAATTCAATTGAAAAGAGCAAATATTAATAGTATTAATTATAGCTACGCTTTCTCTACTTTGACGTGTCAAAATCTCTGCTGTGGCATACTGAGAGTCACCGTGTGAATTAGCCAATCTGAGTGACAGGAAAACCTTCCTGCTTGCTGGTCCTCATCTCATCTCATCCGCAGTAGTTGGGGTTACATCATAGGGGGAAGTCGTAGTGATTACCTGGTTTACTGTGTCTCTGCCAGCACAGAGTAAAGGAATGTCATTTATGGCATCCCTCTCTTACCCACCGAGCCTCACCACCCTTCAATGAGCACAGGTTCGCCTTATTGGCAGGTAGAGGGGCTGGCAGGAATCCCCTGTACACTTGAAGGATGCGTGCGACTGCTGAATAAAGAATAGAGCGACCGTGAGAGAGCAAAGACGGAGAGAGGCAGATGAAGGTAGTGAGATAAAGGTGTGAAGGTAGGATTAAGGGTGAATGGAGCAGGACGATCAAGACGAATGTCGATTTTTGAAGAGCTTCTGTGTTTCTCGTGGGACCAGTTGCCGCCTTGCCTGCCGGTCCCTTTTCATCCAGTCAAACTCTGTATCTATACTTTAGTGTGATCAGGCTGTTTGGCCCCGTATTGTGCTGCATTTACCCAAATGTTTCACAGATTGTTGTATCCGGCTTCTGGTTTTCATGCTCCTCCACTTTTGGGCTTGTTTCATTCATTGATTCAATATTTCTTCTGTTAACATCTCATGACAAGCTGAAATATTATGATATTATTGTCTTTACATCATATTTAACTGTAATCTTTCACCATAATCAGGGTGCAGTCTTTTTTGCAGTTCCCATTTTTAAGAATATAAGGCTTTGCAGCTTTTCTTATACATAATTAAATATATTAGTTTTTTCTGATTTAAAAACAATGAAAGAGCTTCACCGAGTGATTATTTTAATTTATAATAAATTAGCGGATCATTTTCTCGATTATTTTCCAATTGTTTAGAATATCATAAAACATCTGTCACAATTCAAGGTGACGCCATCAACTTGCTTGGTTTCCCCTCAGCTAAACTTCACAATCTTAAAGATTCCTTTTTTGTTTTGTTTTTAGAAGTCGAACAAAAAACAGCAAAATCTGTGAAATGAAGTATCATCCATTTAAAAGTGAAAGAGACAAGTTGATGCACGCTGCGCAGAGCGAGTCTGGTCTGTTCCTCTTGGTGTTTCAGATGATCCTTTACAGATGCAGTGAAGCAGAGAACAAGAGCAGATGAAACGCTGCCAAACTGTTTGTGTGAAAGTGTTTTCTGGCACCAGTATCCGCTGCTCTCTCCTTCTGTCTCCCTCTAACATTATGCGGCAGTTACTGTAAGCCAGGCCTATAAGTGATCCCTCGATGCACGCTGGCACGACACAACTCGCTGTGTTTCCGGCGTCGGTGTCTTCCGGCCTTGTTTGAACTACCTGCTCCACCGCGCTGTGAAAGTTAGAATACACTTTTCTCAACATAGAGGGACCACCTCTCTTCTCAGGTGACAGGAAACTAGTTTTTATTTTGAGTCTGATTATCGGAGGACATAAAACGGCTGATTAGTCCAAACTGGCACTCTCTGCCGCCGTAACTCCCGCTGGCCCACGTTATGAAGATAAACTTCATACGTGTTCCCCAAAATGTTGAGCTATTTTCAAACCTGATTGCAGCTTTAATTTGTCTGCCATTTAAAGTGAGGTCTCTGTTGTGTTCATTTGAAATTTGAGGTGAAGCTCTTGTCTTAGGAAATATACTAATTGACTTTCTGGCAGAGTTAAATGGGATGATAGATACCACTGTCATCTGTCTTTTAAATGTACGGCTGGTTAGCCTAGCCTAACCTAAATCTGCCCTTTAAAGATCAATAATTAACACTTGTTTTTTTATTTGTACAAAAGCCAAGATATAAAAATTATATTTTACCTAGAAGAATATGTGTCCGACTGTTTGTTGGACAGAACCTTCCTGCACTCGTTGGCTGCGTTGGCATCAGTTCAGAGTCGAGAAAAGAGGTTTATACTAAGCTAACCAACTGTAGGTTCCTCCTCCATATTTATCGTGCAGACGTGAAAGCGGTATTCACTTATTCATTTAACGCCTCGGCAGGAAAACAAAGCGCATTATACCTTTAAGTGACGTATAAAACCTTTCATGTCCCAGCTTTTACTTGCGCTCTCCTGGTGAACTGTGCTGCTGCAAGTTTAACTGGCAGTTTCCCATTTCTAAACTTTCGGGACAGGTCTGTGCTAAATGCAGATGTGGGAAACATCCTGCCTGTAGTTGGGGAAAATGGCTTTGACAGGCAGCAGAGATGAGATATGGAGCTTGACAGGTCTGCCCATTGTATGTGCCTGAGGGAAGCTCGTCACCTGTCAGGGCCAAAATGACTTTGGGCGGGTGCGTTACCAATGTTTGTTGCCTTTCAGTTACTGATTTGGATATTGAAATGAACAATCTCCCCCTCACTGCAGTCACGCGTTCGCGGGCTCCGTATGGCGGCATTGACGGCTTCTTCCACCGCTCCCCACCTCGGCTCATCCTCTCCCTGTCCGTCCCCTTGCCGTGTGGTGTAAGGCATTGTGGTTGTAATTGCCTTCAAGACTGGCTTAGGCTCTGGACCAAGGATCTTTCAGCCGTGATCTGTTAAGCCTATTACATACTTGTTGCGTGAAGACACACAATCCCGTGTGGATGAAAGGCTGAGTGTGAGAGCCAATTTGTGCCACTTCCTTTGGCATCACCACATTCAGTCTGAGCTGAAATTTAGTGCAAGTCTTTTGTTCTGTGGATCATTAGTAGTTCAAAACAGAATAGACAATGCACGGAATTCAAAGGTCTTTGGGTGTGAAAACCAGTTGGTCGTGGCGATGATCTTACAGGCAGGATAACACAAACAACATGAACCCATCGGATGGAAATGTTGCTGTCTCAGAGGATGAGTGGTTTGACTTTGATTTCTAGCATTCATTTTGATCTCATATGAGCTTTAAAATTTGGGATTTTCTTGAACCTCTCTGACTGAAGACTACACTGTACAAACAATATCTCCAACATCCACTCCAGGCAACAGATGCAGCAGAGGCAGATTCCTGCTGACACATCCATTGTGATAAAATCTGGTGATGATTATGTCGCAGATTCAAACAGAGGCCGGCTGGCAGAAGTCTCTGCTGAGAACATACATCCTTGTATGTTAAAACGTTGATCAGCGACTGATGAACGTGTTTCTCAAGATAAAGAGAGCCTGTCGCTATGTTCATCATAGAAACTCATTGTTTTACACATGCAGTCTTAATAGCCTCTTCATGTAATGCAATTTACAGTTAAATGTGCAGTAAAGACACCGCTGTTTTATTTTTTTCAATTTAACTTCTCTTTCGGTGCAGTAATGTGAAAGAGAGCTAGCGGGGCTACAAGTGCAGTAAACCCAGTGAACCGGCTTGTAATAAAGATTCTGTATTTCAAAGAGTTGTAAGCATTGACCTTGTAAAAACAAAAAAGAGAACAGAAGATTCAGACATGATTCATTTTGTATTATACGGTATTATTTAAACATGACCTGTACAGTGGTAGACCATCAGTTTGCTACCAATTCAGAAAGTGTGTAGACGCTCTCTGTGATGTTGTGCTCTACATAAAATGAAGTTGAATTTTTTTCCAACCTTGTCATTACTCCCAACCGTCACACTCGTATCCCTGGACCGGTGAACAGGGAGATCCTCCCCACTGTTTTATGCACTCAGCTGAGGTAGCTGAGAGACTTAGCATGCCTCACGGCCACATCTACTTTTGATGCTTGGAAGTTGTTAACAAAAACTATGCTTAGGGTTGCTCCTTGTACAGTTACCATGACAACATGGGCATGAACGGCAGCAAGAATGAATGAAGGGCTTTCTATATTCTCGGCCCTGCAGCAAATACAACGTGCTGGACAGCCCAAGCAGAGGGCAGCACAGTAAATGTTCACTTGCTGACGATGTTTATGTCACCCATATGGACTTAAATCTTAACTCCTATCAGACGCTGTGTGGTGGAGGTGGCAGGCGCCATATGTGGAGGAGGCACTGCTGTTTGTGTAGTTGGATGCATTTAATATGATTTAACAAGGGATCCTGCAGAGTTTTGCATCTGTTGTTGTTTATCTCTTATTCAACATGTGCAGTCTGAACTGTCGCTGGAAGTTAATATGAAATGGAAATGGCTGCTGGCTAAATTCTTGGGCTGCATCTCATTTATTATGAATAAGGAAAAGGAAGTGTTTTATGACTTTTGGGTTGCAAATGTGTTTATGTAAGTATAACTGATGATCAGAGGGGTGTGAAAGTGAAGACGGGTCAAGTACTGTAAAATCTGTGCACTAAGATTTTAAACACCTTTCTCACACTATGTGGAAGCAGCATCTGAAATGTATATGTGTATATCTATATGTATGTATGTATATGTATGTGTGTGTGTATGTATGTGTGTATATACGGGTATATACTCACTGTGTTTTAACTGTTGGTAATTTGTTGAGGAAAACGAATGAACTTACGGGACTTACTGTATTAATGTGCTGTAAATCTGAATTATAACTCTCCATCTCCACTGAATTACTGAAAAAGATCACACTTTTGATGCCAGGCAGGGAAATTTGGTTGCTGCTGATGATGTACTGTACTTGTTATGTGTTGCTGGTATCCAGGTACAGATAGAGATGCCACTATAGTATGAACTGGTAACACTTGCCAGGGGCATTGTTTAGAATACATTTCCCACATAGCAGCTGTGTTTTGTCATATTTTTCTTCCCCACTGACCTACTCGCCAGTAGGTCACAGTTTTACAGGCTGCTTGACTATTTTCTGGCCTGGTGACAGTGCAGCAGTTCTTCTTTAGACTTGATTGTTTATAATATAAGAAAAAATAAAACAGAAATTATGATGGTAACATTTCGGTGATTTATGGATGACCTTGATAATGAACATGTCAAGAACTGAGACAGTTACTTGTGCTGGTGAGTGTAGTGTGTGTGATCGATGTTAATGCAGGGATTCATGCACTTCAGAGAGGGGAAGTGTATATTTTCTGTTGCTTCAATTTAACGATGTCTCCTAAATCCCTCACAGGCTGACTTTCTGTAAAAGCTATGATTGACCAATGTTTCCGAAACAACTTGCATGCAGGACATCGCTAGCAAGGCGCCTGAGTCGCCGCTGCAGCACAACTCAGACAGTCAGGTGGCCAATTTGCCGAAAAGTGAAATAAGGTGTTCAAAAGTAAAATTGACCTACCATGAAACTGATTGGTGATTTTTATCGCCCTTTCCGGATGCTGAAGAGCGGTCTTGTTCAGTGTTGATACGGTTCATGGCACTGAGGTTTGTCTTTGCAGGGAGTCACCAACAAACTTGTACAAAAACACACCACAGTTTCTGGTTTCCCCCCTCGGTGTGTTGTTGTGTCCACAAAAGCAGAAAGCCCATTATTTTTTCCTCCAAGTATCAGTAAGGGGCTGAAAACACATCTTAAGTATGCAGTCGTCTTCCCCACGTGTATTTCGGTGACATTATTTCAGTCACATATCTTGAAAAGAATGATATCGTTTTAACATGCTCACATCCCAGACTCTGAGTTAACTTCACCTGCACAAATATTTACTGGCCCCGGGACCAGCGGTTATGTCTGACCCTGACATACCACCATACCTGTGTCTAATGATTTTAAATCTTTTTGTGATTCTGTCAATCTTACCCAGTTAATTAATTCACCCACTCGTCCAAATCTTAAGTGCTCTGAGAAGTCCACATTAATTGACTTGATTTTAACTGATGTTCCTCATAAATTCTCAACTGTTGGTGTTTTCTGTAATGACCTAAGTGATCATTGTGTTGTTGCTGCTAACAGGAACACTAAGGTCCCTAAATTAAAACCACATATCATTTATAAGAGGAATCTTAAACATTTTAATGAACAGGGGTTTTATCATGATTTGTTTAATTTTAATGGGAGGAGGATAGAGCTGATCCCTGATGTGGAGACAGCCTGGTCTGTTTTTAATGATGGTTTTATACAAATCATCAATACACATGCCCCTTTCAGGAGATACAGAGTACAGGGACGTGATAATCCTTTATTCTCCTCTGATCTAGCAGACAGTATTCATGAGCGATACCTGGCTTGGGCTAAGGCAAGAACAACAGGTTCTGCCACTGACTGGCTTGTGTTTAGGCAACTAAGAAACAAATGTTCCTCTTTTATCGAGAAAGCAAAATCTGAATATTATTTGTCTGTTACTGCTGAAAATTTAAATGATCCGAGGAGATTTTGGAAAACTATAAAAATCCCTCTCTGTGAGCAAGAACTCGCAAGCTTTACCTGCTTTTATTATGAAGGGTTCTGTCGCTGTTCATGACAAAATTGAGATATTGAATTGTTTTAACAAACACTTCATATCTTCTGGCTCTCTGTTTGACTCTTATTGTCTAAGGTCTGTGAAACCCTGTACTGGTGTTCCAGTTTATACTGGTCAGCCTTTTAATTTTATCCCATTTTCTGTGCAGGAAGTTCATAAAGCCCTAAAAAGCTTAGATCTTTGGAAACCTTCAGGGCCTGACTGTATAGACCCTTATTTTTTTAAATTTGCTGCTGATTTTGTTGCAGAGCCTCTTGCATATATTTTTAATCTGACAATGAAAAATAAGGAAATACCAAGGAAATGGAAATTTGCCTTTGTTCTCTCATTGTTTGAAGGCGGTGACCCAGCTATTTTAAATAACTTTAGGCCAATATCTAATCTATCTGTACTTGCTAAAATTCTTGAAGCTCTTGTGAGCAAACAACTTAAGGAGTTCTTATACACCAATGCCATTTTATCAACCTGTCACTCAGGCTATAGGAAAAAACATAGCACTATTACAGCTGCACTGAAAGTGGTGAATTACATTTCTGTTGCTCTTGACAAGAAGCAACATTGTGCTTCAGTTTATTGATCTGTCTAAAGCATTTGACACAGTTGACCATGATGTTTTAAGGCTAAGGCTCCTCAACTCAGGGCTCTCAGAGCAAGCAGTCGCTTGGTTCACGAACTATCTTGAAAATAGGTCTCAGTGCATTAGATATGATGGCCTATGCTCTGATATTGCAACCATCTGCAAAGGTGTGCCACTAGGCTCTATATTAGGTCCACTTTTATTTACTGTTTATATAAATAATCTGGGCCAAAATGTGTCAGATGCTAACTTTCACTGCTATGCTGATGACACTGTGATATATTGTATTATTTTTGCTCGCTGTCCCAAATGCCAGAACGGAAAAAGGAAAAAGGACTTTTGTGTACTCTGCATCCTCATCATGGAATATGTTGCAGAATTATTTAAAACTCAAAGAACTGATACCACTTACTGATTTTAAATCTAAAATGAAAGAAATAGAGGCAGGTTCCCAAAAAATGTCAATGTTTTTAAATTAACCAGGTTATGTAACTGACTCTTAGCTTTTAGTTTCTTTTAACTTGTCTCATTCTGTGTTCTTCTGTCTTTAACTATGTGTTTCTTATGTTGCTGCCTGTCTTGGCCAGCTCTCCCTTGAAAAAGAGATTTTTAATCTCAATGGGAATTTCATGGTTAAATAAAGGTTAAATAAATAAATACAGTAAATACCAACAGCCTATGAAACTAATGACAAGTAATTTGAATTAGCAGTGTGTTTTATACAGGTCATACAGTAACATATTAAACAGGTCAATAAATAGTTAAAACATTACAGTAGATAAGCCTGACTTTAATAGTTAAATTATGCCATGCAGTGTTATTTACAGTAGACCAGAGAAAGAGGATGAGATTGTGAGATAGAGCAGAGCAGGATGACCTTAAGACAGTCTTTTCCCTTTTCAGTGCTGATGGAGTGGTTCATAACCCTTGTAAACTGTAATGATACGCCATTAAAAATGATAATTGTATTTTAGATCAAGCCCATGACTTGTATGATATCTTGTAAAGTAAGTGTCGGCTGGTCGTCCTTTGTTCCACCGTTCGCTTGAATGTGATCAGACTGATGACTGTCAGCTGCAATCAAGAAGTCACCGTGTCCCGATCAAACATTTTCTCACATCTGACTTCAGATTACCTTTCTCCCTGCGGATCAAAGGTTTCAGGCCGAGACAGGATTATTCAGCAGGGGAAGGTAAGAGAATCCGAGGCCTTGAACCTAAGCTAAGACGGGGATTTCCATTTCAGACTGATGAGAGTCACAGAGGAAGAGTTCATGCAATTTCTCGTGAAATTGAATTCCTCTCATTCCATTTAATAGATGTCTTCTGATCCTTTAATTGTTGGCAGAGTTATATCACTCACCAGGGCAGCACAGAACTTTGCACCTGTGGTTTAATGGAAGTGATCCTTACAGCCTGTGATCATTTAAGCCAGACTACCCCTGTTTCACCTTTCCCACTCCAATGACACATTTGGAAATTATTCATCGGGTTTTTAAAATGCTCGTATCTTCTCTCAATTCAGTGCTCATTGCCCATGCAGCAATACAAATTCATTACAGGGTTTTGCCTTAGGTGAGAGCTGGATATGTGCAGAATTTCATTCTCACGCTCCCTGGGACTTCACCGCAAAAACATAATTTCAGTTTGAATGGTTTTACTGAGGCCTGGGAGATTTCTGCTTCTGCCGAGAGATCTGACTCTGTGGTAACGGTGTTTCTCAGTTACGTCTAAGGTTTGTTGTATCATGGTGTGATACGGTGTTTTGTTTGCCTGCCATGTTTGATAACCACGAGCCACATATTGCTCTGACACAGAACCTGCAGTCAGATATAAAAATATCATCTTCATGACTGTTTGTTGTTATCTGGAACAGATGATCTCTGCAGTACACGTGTCTGCGTCTTACTCAACTTCAGCACACGGTGCTGCTGTCATGTTGCGTTGTGAGGAAGCGTGATTCCAACCCACACTGCAAACACAACAATGGATGCATGTTGTATAGAAGACAGGCGATTACACCAGCTGTTTACTGCACAGTTGACTAAATGTTGCCTTTGATTCGACTTTCATGGATAATTTTTCCTGCAGCTCCGCCCGTTTCTAATTCAAACTGAAAGCTAGGTTTGTGTTTGTGTTTCCTGATGCAGTAGGTTCGTCCAAAGTCTCTCATAAAGCCTTAGTGACTTATCTTATCAAACAGTGAATCCCCATGTTGTGTTTAGGAAAGCTTAATATTGTTGCCAAAATATAATTGGCCAATAAGCAAGAAAATGGAATTGTTGTTTTGATAATGGAATTTCTTCCACTAATGCAGATACTGTGGAGACGAGGGAAGCCACTTCATATCTGATTCTGAATGGTCCTCTTATTTTTTTTTCTTTTGCTCATTTTTGCATCTGCAAGATTATTACTCAGTTATCGATAAACAACAACAACAACAAAAACAGGGTCAGTAAGTATTTTGTAAGTACCCTGCGCCTACCGTACTGTACCGGCAAACAAAACAAAAAAGTTATGTTTTCAGCACGTGTGCACTGCATACATCACACCATACTATAATCCTGTGATTTCTACAGGTATAAAATGCTACCAAGGTTACCAAAAGGTGCTTTAAAGGTCCAGTGTGTAGGATTTAGGGGATCTGAGAAAAAATAGGCTAGAATACAATATTCATAATTTATGTTTGTGTGTAGAATTGCCTGAAAGTAAGACTTGTTGTGTTTCCGGTACCTTAGAAGGAGCTCTTCTGCTCAGGTAGCAGGTCATCCTCTACAGGACCTGACGGCATCGGCCCCGGGGTCCTGAGGACCTGCGCCACCCAGCTGTCTGAGGTCCTGCAACACCTCTTCAACCTGAGCCTGAAGCAGGAGGAAGTCCCGGAGCTGGTCTTGGCCCACCTCAGACCGCTGGTGAAATCTTCACTGGACCCTCTGCAATTTGCATACCAACCTCATGTGGGAGTGGACGACGCCATCATCTACCTGTTGCAACGAGCTCAGTCTCACCTGGATGGAACCGGTGGCTCTGTGAGAATCACTTTCTTTGATTTCTCCAGTGCATTTAACACCATCCGCCCACTGCTGCTGAGTGAGAAGCTGCAGGGGATGCGGGTGTGTGGGGGGGCAGACACCTCCACTGTCTCCTGGATCACTGACCACCTGACAGGCAGGACACAGTTTGTCCGACCGAGCGGTGTGCTGTATGATACGGTGGTCAGTGGTACTGGAGCTCCACGGGGAACTGTTCTGTCTCCCTTCTTGGGACTTTCTCCACCAGACTCATCCAGCTCCGCTGTCACAAGGACCGATACAGGAGATCATTCCTGGACACTGCAATAAGACTGTACAATAAATCACCTCTGGCCAAATCAATCTCATTGCACTGTTGTTTGTTTGTTTAAATCTTTGCACTATTGTTTACTTAGTTTAATTTAATATTATTCAATTGTATTGTATATATTGTGCATTTTTATATGTAATATTTTTGACTCTGTTATTATTATTGCTTTGCCCTGTATCTATAAATGCTGCTGTTGTGAAAAAATGTCCCCTTGCGGGATAAATAAAGTAACTCTCTATCTATCTATCTATCTATCTACAGAGCCTGTCATGTTGCTCTGCCGTGTTTCTAAATTAGCCCAGAGGACCACCGAGAGGTCTCTTACTCGCTTGGACAGGAAGGATTCGGAAAAGTGTGTTCAGTTGATTTACAATTTGCAATCTTATCACTTGATGTCCCAAAATGCTACTCACTGCTTCTTTAAGAGAATCCATCAATGCTCAGAGGACTGGGTGTACTTTAGTTTTTTTTCGGTACTGTACCCTGCAGTACACAACATTTATTTCTAATATTTATTTCCTCTAAAATGCCAGATTGTCCCTCTCTTGTTCTCAATAGCCGTGCTTTACCTATAAGTACCGGAGGCTGTACGTATTTTATAGGAACCGGAGTCCTCCAATGAAATTAAACTTTAAATTTCAGGCTGAGTTACAAAGCCTTACCTCTTTCTTTACTGTCAGACTTCCTCTGTGGTCGCCAGACTGAGCGCCGCCTCTGAGCCAGTGGGTTGAACTTTTTGGAGACAAACAGCAGGAGCAAAGGTGAATTATGGGTTTTCACTCCTGCGGCACAAATTAGCAGGACCGGGGTTCAATTACGCTCAGTGGTGGTCGTGGGCACCGTTATAATGAGGGTCAATAGGGCAAGGCTGGGACAGAAGGCAGAGGGAGGCACAGCTCTCCGAGTGGTTGGCACTGCAGTGTTGTTGAACACGAGAGCTGCCACGGGGGAGGGAAAAAAAGAGGTTGACACAGTTGATGAAACATTGATTGACCATCCAGACTTCAACCTTCACCAGCTAAGTGTACTTTAAATTGGATTTGCTATAATACAACTGTCAGTCACAACTGTCATACATTCTTCTGCTTGACATTGTTTTTCATTTCCATGTCATTATCTGGTTCCCATGCATCTAAGATCTGTCTGGTCTGCTTTATTATTTGTTTGGTTAGTTAATTGCTCAGCATAGTTTTAGCTTCCCATTTTTATCGACCTAGTTGATTACCTATAAACTTGTCCATCACAGTTTGAGCTGTCATTAGCTCGTCGAACAGTCCACCGATGACCCCGGAAATATTTTCCCTACCCGTGTGCAGTAAACATTGAGTGATAACTTGATGTTTTTTTGTATTATTATTGACCCCGTCCTGTTTTCTCACACATTGTTCTGTGCCTTTCTATCAGTGTGCTATTCCACTAATCAATAATAATAATAATAATAAGCATTGCTAAGTAAGTGAGGGAAAATAGCTTTAACCAGCCTCTTAACAGGAGGCTCATTCTCATCCTACTAACTCAGGTAATTGGTCCAGATACAACACACTGGTATGTTCCTATACATCGCAGGTACCGTTAGAGGTGAGCCGTGTGCAGCATGGAGGCACAGGCAGGAACATGAGACAAAGATAAAGAGGATGGTTATTAAAAGAAGCTGCTGTGCAGGAATGCAGTAGAGGATGACAGATTTTGAGGAATGGATAAAGATTTAAAGCCAAGCGAAGGGAGAGAGGAGAGTTTCAGTTGAATCCCAGATTCTGACTGAGCCACTGATCCCTGTTCTCCTGCGGCATCGGGTTTGTCTGCTTGATCTCACATGTACTAATGACTTAAAGGCAGCATGTTTTGTCTTGCCAATGTAATTAGTGATGAAGATGTTTGTGAGGATAGATGGACTGCAGAGACAGATGGTATAAAAGGGGGGGGGGGGGGAAACTGGCTAATTTCTAGAATGTATTCTCAACTTCTAGTTTTAAGTTTTTTAAATTTTTAAATTTTTATGAAGGTCCATTTACTAAAATGTCATGTAATAAACTGAGGACATGTAGACAGAACCTGAATAAAGGTCATGTTTTTATTGTTCAGGTCCTTTCTAATTTGAATATTTAAAAAGCACAGCAAAGAGGCAAAACTCTCAACCAAAGACTTGAAGTTTAAATCCATGTAGCTGTGTCTCTTTTGAGGCACTTTTGTAGCTGCAATAGCATCTCTTACTGTTTGATTGAGGAACCTACACACATGCTGTGCTCCAAATGACAGACTTACCTCAGTACACTAACAAATATTTTTCTTTCATGTTCAGACTCTTCCTTGTGTAGTGCAAGGATTTTGACTGGATAGTGTGTTTTCAATCTGCACACCGCTGTTCTTTACTGACCTCAGCACGTGAACACATCACCCTCCGAAAGATCTGCAGCTTTAATTAATTTACCCAGAAATCAACGTGTTTTTGTGCCTGCTGTTTAACACACTCAATAAACACAATGAATCTTCTGTCCAGCAGCAGAAACATTTTTGTGGTGTTCAGGAACAGCTTCAGCTTCCTCAGACACATTCATTTAAAAATTATTTTTGAGTGCATCATCCGTGTACTTGTAATATACTGACTGCATGTTTCTGTACTTGACAGTGTGAACGCACTCATGCACTCAAAATAGTGAGTGTTAGTACTCAAGTACACCATCTGGAACACAGCAATACTCTTAGTGATGGAGACATGTAGATGTCTCCATCTACATGTCTCCATCACTAAGAGTATTCTTAGTATTCTGTTTCTGTTTAAACCAAGTTAAAATGATTAAAGACCACTTAACAGCAAAACTGTGACAAAAGAGGCAGGTTTAGGTTAGTTCAAATAGTGACACATTAGTTTTCCTCAATTTTCAGTGATTAATAATTAAAAATGCAGTAGACTGAGGGAAATGAGAACATCTATTTCTATTTTTCAGAAATATTCTCCAGAGGAGAAATAAATAGCCACAGAATATTGAAAGAAAACAGTGATACCTTGTTTATAGTAGTCATTGATTTAATTAGTGCATAATGGATTTCTGGATTAACTGTACATGTTTGTGACTCTGGTGATTTTTGTATCCCCCCCACACACACACACACATACTCCTCCATATAGCGCTTGAGAGACTGAAGTGCAGCCGATGTTTGCTCCTGATCAAAGGGTAAGCGAGAACGTGTTGTCAGGAATTCTTTTTTCTTTTTCACATTTGTGCATATTTGATGTTTCCCACCACAAAGCAGAGAGTTAGGCACTGATGTCTTCAGCTCTTGTATGTAAGAAGAGCTGAGTCTGAGTGATTTCCAGATGAAAGCTGTCAGCAACATCCATGCCATTCAGGGAGCCTCGAACAGAATATTGCATCAGAGCCTTTTGTGACAGAAGAACAATGGCTCTGAGTCTCAGTGGACTTTGGATGAAGTGATAACTGGAAATAAGAGAAGGGGGTGGATTTCACCGTTCATTCTCCCTGGATAACAATGAAAAACATGGAGAAAGAAATCCTGTTGCCGTACTCATCTTAGTATTCATAAATGGTAATGTTAATGGATGATCACTTGTTATACACTATAGATGCTTTACATTCACGAGAGGCATCATTTGAATGTGAAGCATCTATCATGTTAATGTTGCTTCTGCAGCTGTTGCAGTAAAGATCAAAGGTTTGAATATCATAGAGTCACTGTGACATTCATTTTTTTGTAGGTTGTGTTTGTGTAACTGAGAGCTAACATGATTAGGCCAAATTCAATTAAACCAATTTAAATCAGCAAATATTTTGATAATTGATTAATAATGCCATGTTTTACACAGAATGCAAAATAATTCACTGGCTACATGTTCTCCGCTTGTGTCATACTGTATATGAGACTGATTAGGCACCTCTAAGCTCCATCAGACCACCATCCATGTTAGTGCTTTTACAACACACAAAGTGCCAAATTAATGCGAAATAACACCACAAGGGTGAATTGACTCGATATCTGCCAAACATCTCGCATGCTATGCTCATACACCAACGTGAAGCAATGTTGGAGGAGAAATCAGACCTCGTCTATTTGTAGGAGAATCAACTGCTTATAGTTTTAGCGACCACTTACAGAATACAGACGAGGATTTTTAAATGGAAAAAAAAACAATTGGGACATTTTTTTTTTTTTTTTTTCAAATTCCTTATTTTTCTTTAATACCTTTAATCTCTTCAAACCTCTCTATGAATCCACTGTTCAAGTCTAAAAAAAAAAATACTAAAATCATTAAAGAATATAACTTAAAACATGCAGATCTGTATGTTGACAAGACAGAAACAGTTTTGAGTAGCAACCTGATTAATATTCACAATCTGTAGCGACAACCTGAAAATGAGATAAGGAACTTGACTCATGCTGGATAAGGAACTTGACTCATGCTGAGACAAATGTTTATACCAAAAATGCTGAGTATACTGTCAATAGTAATAATGAATGGATACATAGCAGCAGACGATATAATGTTGATTGAATATGTATTTACACATGGAAATGACAGTAACCTGCTGACTCTTATTTTCTAAGAGCTATCAGCTCCAAATGCTGAAAGTACTGATCTGATTCTGAACAAAAAACTGATTTGTTTGATTTATTAATCTGATAAAAATCAGAATTTGAACTCAGGAGAATTACAGAAACACTCGGTCCACTGCGATTGCACAGCAGTGTTAGAGTCATACTTCTTGCACCTCATAAACAATATTTGGCAGAGTGCTGTTGTGTAAAAGTCAGTTTCGCCTCCAGCTTTCAGAGAAACAAATGTGACAACACCAAAGTTAATTTAGTCCTGTCATCAAATCGAGTCATGGAATTAATGTTACTTAGCTAAAGCTAATATGACCTGCTGTCATTTTAACCGGCAACAACAAGTCAAAAGCAAGCCATAGACTGAGTGTCTCATGTGTACAGTAATTTGATTTATGTGCATCATAAATAGATGTCCTCTACCTGAGCTACCCTTCAGACATTTGTACAACACTGATGAACCTACAATTGAAATGTAAAACAACACAACCAGTTTTGTTGTTGGGGCACAAACAAATCCACGTGCTCACTTTAACACAGGGACTGAGTCATCTATTGAATCAGAGCCATGCTGGCCTTCTCCCCAAGGACACCCCATTGCTTTTTTTTGCTTGTGTGTGCCTTTCTAAAATTTTCAATGTCTATGTGCTGTGTGAGTGTGTTTTGTGGGTGGCAGTGTGATTCATGATGTACCAACTCCCTCTCATCTGCAGACTAGATTAATTTGTTAAAGCTCAGTACCCATTTGTTATTTGGGGGGTGTGTGTGTGTGTGTGTGTGTGTGTGTGTGTGTGTGTGTGTGTGTGTGTGTGTGTGTGTGTGTGTGTGTGTGTGTGTGTGTGTGTGTGTGGGCCCAACGAAGTGTTTATTAACACAGTTGTTTTATACGTGTGCTCTCTTGAACTGTGCTACCATTTGTCTGAATGTGAAGTGTTTGGCCGTCTCGTGTGTAGAATTGGTCACACAAGAGGATTTGTATTATTTCTGAGGGTTTTGGAGGAGATATGTTACCTGAGCTCTTCATCCATAAAAATACTTGTTATGTGAATGTGATGCAGGATTCCAGTGTGCTGAAACCATTTTCGGAAGAAATCATTGCATCTAAAAAAAAGAATGGCTGATTTTGTCTGTCTTTTCTCATCAACATATTTTTTTCATTAAGTTAAATAACAGGAAATAGGGGTGCATATATGCAAACATTGATGTGTTTATTTGTGTTGATCCAAACAGCATTATTAAATGAGCCGTAGAAGAGATAACCGTAGGCACTACATTCAGCCGTCACCATATAACCAGCTTATTGTATTGTATGTTGATTTCTGCGGAGTCCTGAAAAAGACCAGGCAGAAACAAAAGTTTAAAAAAAAGTTTAATTACATGAGTCCTCTGAGCTAAAATATGCATTATATCCACTGTAAGAGAAGGTCGAAGGATTGTATTATTTAATTTGTGCAAAGGTATTGATATGGGAGATTTTCAAAGTAAACTTCACGTACTTGTTCCTATGCATGTATTTTATAGAGGTGTACTACGAGCGCAGACTCCATGTTAAGGAGCTTAAGGCACAAACTAAGCAGCTGCACGACTATGAGCTTCCCTGTACGGTATATGACTGTAAACTATTCGGGGCACATTTGCAGTCACAGCTTCATAATATTATTGGTTAGAAGGTAAACACATTTACATCTCATAAGGAGTGCAGGGAAAAGCAAGTGTATTGTTTTGCTATGCTTCTTGGCTTCAGGAGTAAATGCTAATTACACTTCTAGGCGCAGTTCATTTACATCGAATGGTTGATGTGTTTTTTCATAAAATATGTGACTGGTGGAACTTTTGAAAAACTGAATCAGCCGCAAAGCAATTTAGGAGAGGAAGTCAGGGTTGGTGAGGTACAATCTTGTTAGCATTTTGTATTGTACACATCAAAGCTGAGCTAAAAGCAGTCACATGTTCTCATTAACAGCAGGATGTTGGTTGAAATAGCTTTCTGTCTGAGGATGAGGAAGAGAGGGAAGGTTTGCAAATCGTACCTTTTTCAGATCAGTTTCTGATTGAACTCTCACTCAGGGGAAATAATTATTTCCACAGGTCACTATGTACAGTATGCAGGCTGCATGGTAGAAGAGTGCAAGTTGTTGCAACAATATATACATTATCTGTGTTAACTGACCTTTTTATTAAAACTGCAAAACATGCAAAGAATTTGTATTGTAGGAAAGGATTATTTTCTCATTAGGATCATATCCTGTATTTTGTCCTCCGCAGGCTTCACTCATTGTGTTTTTCTTCCCTGCAATATAACATGCAGTGTGGAAGTACTGCATATCTAAACACTCTGTGCTTGTAATATCTGTTTACTTTGTCTATATTTTACGGCAGTCTTCTGATCTTTGTTCAGACTCCCTTACTTACGCGCTTACTAAGACAGAAAATCTCCAGAAAGATTTGTTTCTGTTTTTTTATTCATCGGCTTTGCAATAAATGGATTCAGCTCCCTTGCACATCATCTCTGTTGGGGCTGTAATGCATAATAAGACTACCACATCAAGTGACCAATGAAACAAGACTCTCAGCGGGACTGCCCCAGTGGTTTTAATCACCGTCCTTCCAAAAAAAGTGAACATTACATAACATAATGATGAGCGAGAATATACACGGTTGAAAAATTGACCTTGGATTTGAACTTTACCTTCCAGGTCAACGTGGTCCTGGGATTATGGTAAACCACTGCTCTGCCAGTATGACACACGTGATTATGTGGCATGCATTCTTTCCGGACAAGGAAGACCACGCACGATGCAACACACCAGTTCCAGGAGAGTTGTAGTCAACAACAAGTTAGTTTATCTGAGAATTTTTTTCAGTGTGTTGGTGCAGTGAGTTGGCCTCTGTCCGAATATATCTTAAAACACCAATATGCTGTATCATCATAAAATTACTGCTGCAAGCCTTCAGCACCAATATAACACTTACTCCATCAATTGTATCCGTGTAACATTACAAGAGTATCTAAGCACGGCCTTAGTGTTTAGTATTTCATATATCCAATATCCTCAGTCGCGGTCACATCAAGTGCTCTAAAATACACATTTAAATTCCTAACACTGATTCATTTTAGCACGGCGCAGACGGGCTATCATATGTGTGAGTAACATGACTCACTGCAAAATTGAATTAATGTTGGAGACGTATTTGAGATCCATGTGTGTCACGTGTATTGATACATCAATAACAGGAGTTTGTCGTCCAAGTGTCTTGATGTTTTCTTTCATCTTTGCAGTCACACGACACGATTTTAAATTCGGTTCTGTTGTTAAATGACCCTGTGAAAGGATCAGGGAACATGAGATCCAGCAGCATTAGGACAAGTTTAACTCAACCTGATGTGAAGTCTTATAGTAAATGAGTTTGTTTGGGTCAGAGCCAGTAGTTCAGCATTTTAAGCTAATTAATATGTACTAATAACTGGATTTTTGTATTAAATTCAACACACGAAGTTTACATATAGTTTGACTAAAGAAGACACGGTTTCCAGGTTTGGCGTTAGAGGAGTTGCTCATTTCCGTGTACTCAGTTAAATGAGCTTTAATCTATTCTAACTAAGCTCAAATGAACTCTGAAATGGATGTGAATGTAATATTATGATAAATGTGTTATTTGTTCTGTACAATTCTGGATGAAATGAGAATCACTATTTCTTTCAGACAGATGAGATTATGATTCTCACATTTTATTTTTCAACATAAAGATTTATTTCTCTGACATCATGAAATGCACTTATTATACAGCTGTTGGCAACATTATCACACATTTCATGTAATATGTTTTCATAATTAGAATAAAAAAAGGGCTGTAGTTTTTGTATATTTTCTGTATGGATTATTCTGTCTTTTATTTTCTTGATTAAAAGATGAATTATTGAGTCTTTGAAATTCCCCCAAATCCCCAAAGATAGTCATTTTGCTCTCATAGAAGCCCTTCGGTAAAGCAGCATATGTTCACATTCCTTCTTTATCTTCTAAATTATTTATCCATAATAAAACAAATAAACAAACAAAATTATGTCGATGGGCTAATCAACAAATTTACTAATAGTTTCAGCTTTAACTGTATACTTCTACGAGAGTATCTGTGATTATTTTTTGATCTTTCACTCAGCACTACGAGCTCGTCAGATGACCTACTTTTTTTATTTCCTGCCAGTGATTCAGCGCTTGCAGGAGAGTAACGGGGTAGCTCGTGTGTTCGTGGTAAACAACGTCAGCGGACTGCAGGAACTTATGACTGACGTGTAGTCGCTGACTCCTGAAGAGCGGCGGATCCTCTTGAGATGTGATGAAGTTTGACTCTTTCCGGGATGCAGCTGTCGACGCAGTTAGCTGGCGGTGGAGGTCACCTTGTACAGAGGGAGATCATGAAAGCTTAACTATGAAATATTGTCATATATTGAGGTGTATGTGCAAATCAACATGCACATTCTCACTGAAGGCCTTTTCCTGTATCATCATTAGTCCACTGTGTGCTTCCCAGCCCTTTCCTCAATCACAGGGGAACATAATTGCCCTGAAACTTGTACTTTTGAGAAGCCACATCCCATATTCAGCACAACACGAGAACACTCAGGGGAGCATCAGGCCAGACTTTAACGAAACCTAACTTTATTAACATTTTCTTGACAGAGCCACTGCTTGCCCTGAAAGAAGCACCGAGACAGAGGTTACAGCAGAAAAGGGCAAAACTGAGTATGTGAGTTTTATGAAGGGGTACTGCCCATTTTTAATGTGCTTCAAGGTTCACCACAGTAAATGGTGGCAGGGTGCCGTTAACTTGCAGTCCAATCACACAATTTTATGCCAGTTTCCTTTATTCTAAAGAGCTTTTGTAATAGCTCCTCCTGTCATGTGTCCCTGATGGCTAACTTTGTGGTGGCATATAGAGTCTGTTTATTCTCTATCTCTTACACTTAAAGTATAATGTCTAACTAGGTTTTATTTTCGCAGTCAGTTATTGATCTATTGGAGTTGCATATATTTTTTTTATTAATGCTGTATTTTGTTAAGTTTACTCCCACAAAAACTTCAAGTTTTATATCATAAAGGCTCCTCATTCATGAGCAAAGCTTGTCTCCGGTTTCAGTTATCTTGACATGATCCACTTGATTTATCTGCACATGAATGGATCTATTCATCATGACATCCAGCAGTAATTAAGAGGATATATGTGTTTTTACAGGAAGTTTGATCAGTCACAACGTCTTTATACCATATGCATATGAGTCAAGATATGATTTCGTCATTTTAAATGATTCTGAGCAGGTCAATATACAGTAATAACATGATTTTGTTTGATTTGAGTCTGAGTTTAAAGTGATCTGATATTGTTTGCATGTGGTTTGATAAAAGAAGACGAGGCTCTTAGCTTCGGAGTTAGAAGAGCAGCTAATTTCCGTGGAATGAAATGTCTGATCCATCCTCACTGACCTCAAGTGACTTATAAGATATTCAGGATGTGGTAACCTCAGTATTTTTTTTATTTATTTTTGTTGGACTTAATCACAGTTGTTTTTGACCTAATGGTTGTCGATGCTGTCTTTATCATAGCATGCCAGGTTGAATGGAAGCAGTCGGGGTCAAAGCAGCAGAGCTGTTGCCTTTTTGATGTGACTACTGGGATTATACTCCTGGTCTTGAAGTACTAACTGTGTGCCGGATGAGAGATCTGGTTAATTCTAGTTAAAATTCCCATTGAACTCTGATGTAAAGGTTACACAGTGCACCAGTTAAAAGCAAGAGGCTAATAACAGGCTTAATGACTCCTTCCAGTAGTAGTGCTTCTTTTTGGGGCTTTAACTGTGTTGAGCCGAGGTTTTTGTCTCCTGCATTTTAGCTTTAAAGTTATGAGTTTCCCATGACTTCTGACAGTGTGATGTAAAGTGTTTGTTTCAGTAAAATTAGAGCTAAGGTAAACACACAGACTTTTTACTATGAACATACAGTATCTATTACATGAATGGATTATAGCTGACATGTATGATATCATTTGTATTAGAGCAATGGTTTTGGAAAAACTACATGACGCAAGCTGAATTGGGTGAAATCTGCATTCAATTTATTAAACTACTTGTTTGGAAACATGCAGGTGCACGTACTTGCTTTGCGATAGATATGGTAAATGTCATTGTCATGTTTTTATGCTGAATATAAAGCTACAGCCAGAAGCTAATTAGCATAGCTCAAAGACTGGAGACGAGGGCAGTCTGGATCAGTGTGAAGGCATCAAAATCTGCCTTCATACCAATAAAATTAAAATGTAAAAATTATTTTTGCCATTTTACAGATGATTATGTGTCAGAGAGAAGAGCTGCTGTCACGCACTGAGACTGACTGAGCTTTAGGTCGCCATGAGGTCGGGGTTGATGGTGAGGTCAGGAGCAGTTTGAATGACAACAGTGTCCCACAGTTTTAAAGAGAAACTCTTCCAACTCGTCTGGCTGACAAAATCATCTTCAATGCCCCCGCTGCTGTTTTATCTGCTGTGATCTGTGTGTGTGTGTGTGTGTGTGTGTGTGTGTGTGTGTGTGTGTGGCATCAGACTTGGCTCCCTTTACAGTAAAATACATTTAAAACCAACAGCCTGTGTTCAGTGGAGATTTAAGTGAGCAAGAAGGTAAACTCCTTGAAAAAGATTAGCTTTATGAAATATAAAACTGATTTAAAGTTATAGCTAGTGGTATCAAAACTCAATAAAACTAACAGAATGCAACAAGACCTGTTAACCTGCAACAGACGCAATGAGACTTTGAGCCTAAAGGCTCTTCAAAACTCTTCATGTCATAAGATACTGAATAGAAACGGCACGAAGGCTTGGTGAACTTCTCAGGCTGATTTATTTCCTCTCACTTCGTCTCACGTTATACAACACACATCAGCTCTAAATGAAGATACATCCCATCTCTGAAAATTTCGTGAATTTATGTAATTACATAACTTTTAAATGTTAATTGATAGATAATCATCATATGAATAAATAATAAACCTGAAGTTGAAAACTGAGATTGGTTTTAAAAGTGACATGATTGTTGTTTCCCCGATTTCCAGATTTTATGCTCGGCTATATTCAGTGTACAGACCCAAGATGATCCGCTCATCTACCTCAAAAAGACATTATGCATATATCCAAAAATATAATGTGTTATTCTCTACTTAGAGAAAGAGACAAGAACTGTGACTACACTATTTAATGACTGAACTATAGGATTATTATTATTTTGTCAACATCACATCACACTTCAAACTAATTAATCCTCAATCGGGCCGTTTCTGGCATGGTTTCAAAAAACAGTGCACATAGGATGACAATGTGGGTGTCAGCAAGCAGCCAGGAAACATGCTGAAGGGTTGGAGGAGGAGGAGAGGTGTAAAAAGTTGAAGTCGTGATATACACACACACAAACACACCCTTTGCAGGTTGCTCATTAGGTGTGCCACAGGGACTCGGTATGTGAACCTGCCGAGCGCTGCAATGCTGTGCTGCAGAATAGAGCGGAAAGACGGGACAGTCATTGCCAGAGGAATGTTCTCCGCCAGGTGAAGCAGATGAGTGTACTATTATAGTCTCCCTGTCAGGAAAGACTATATTAAGTATAACATAACTTTTGGGTTTTATTCTCCTGAGTCGGTTGCAACTGTGGTATACAGTCAGCATCAGCTCCACAATCTAGTTGTTAAACTTTGGCCCAATAAGTAAAGTGGTTCTAATGAATTTAATGTATGTCATGGCCGTAAATGTGGTTAAAATGTTCAATAGCAAGAGGTGGTAGTTTTTCAGACCATTTGTAGCATGAATCACTAATCATTTCTAATCAGTAATTTCATCACAAAATACTCACAAATTATCACAGAAGCCCATTTTCTCAACCACAACAGTGGAAGTAATTAGAAATTAGAAATTATTACGGTAATGATTATTCATATTTGCTAATTTCATGGCAGGAAATAGCACAAGAATGACCACAACGGTGACCAGTACACTGCAGGTGTACTTTGTTTTAAACGATGAATTTTGTGCCACCAAAGGCAATTTTGTGCCATGAAATTATTTCCATGCCCCCGCCAGATCTCTCTGGTTTGGGTGTCGGCTAAAATAAACCAAGGCTGTTGTTGTTGTTGTCTAACTTCTCCCACCTTCTGTCCGGTGCATGTGAACACTCGCATCGTGTTTTGACAGTTTGTTTTACTGAAAGCCTCTCAGAGTACCTGGAGCTGCTCCCGATGCCTCTGAGGTCATGTATTATTCATGCGTATGGGATGACAGTCCCTTTGTGTGGCTCGTACCGTCATCCCAGCGAGCGTGACAGGGCCAGTTGCATCAGGTCAACAGACAACAAAAAACAAACAAACAAAAAAAACTGTCACGTGTCCGGAGTTCATAACAGTGAATGATCACTGCTGATGGATGCGACTGACTAATAGTGATACTGTGAAACAAAATGCACGCCTTCTGTGATGCTGTTATTTGTTCAAACGACTTTGGCTGTTTCACTGGACAGAAAACCCGGTCTTTACAAGCATTTTAATTATTGCCCATACCGAAGGCAGAGATGTATTTACTTCAGGTATTGTAACAGTAAAAACAACAGACAGGCCAAATGATTGGCCGATAGTGACAATGCCCTCTATTTTCACCCCAATGTTAAGTCAGCTGTCTTTGTCTCTCTGCTCTGCCTGTGACAAACTGTCTTCTCTTTCTTTAACCGAATTTGACTCTGTCTTATATTTATAGTTGGTCAAGCGGGAGCTGTGACTGACTGCAGAAATATAAAGTTGGTTATTTATGTTTTGTATTTGTCATGGAATGGAATTATGAAATAATCCTGTAATGTTTGTCCCAGTTGTTGGCAGATTTGAATCCACCAATAATTACCTCATCCAGTCATTGTTCACAAAGGGATCATAATAGCCGACAATTAGGTCTGTCACTGAGTTAGTGAAACAGTTGATTGTAGATGCTTACATGCATCGCACAGGGGAGTTTTGTTTTGTATCCTACTGCTACTTTTGTTCCACGGGTTGTATGCATGTATGGTTATTTATCAGGGCTGTATCTCAGGCACACACACACAACAGTGGCTGGTTCTTGCTGTCTGCACTCTCCTTCGGCCAACAACATGATAGACAGTGACAAGGTTCTGTGTATTTGTGTCTGTTTTTTGAATAAGTAGGAGTGAAAAAAGTGACATCACTGCTGGAGATACGTAGCCCCTTTTTCAATTAGATAACCCAGTACGAGTACAGTTTGGATCTGTCTGTTTATTGCAATGGCTACATAATCCAAAACATCATCCTGCTACTGTCCATTTGTCAAATGATGATTTTCCTCATGTCATATTTTAAGTGAAATTAATGGGAATTCAGAAGTAAGCGATAATGAAGTATTCCTAGACTTGGTATTTATTTGCTCTTGGATTAATGAGTGCATTGACTCTCTTGCAATCCTGTCATTATGGGGAAGGTGTTCTCTGTTTCCACTGACACCATGTCAGGTGAAGAGATGGCATACAGATCTTGAGGGAAGCTGGAAGCTCCCTCCCAAGGTCAACTTTAATATCACCACCTCCACTTTCGCCAGGTCAGATGAGACGTTATGGACTTGACCAGGTGTTTTCAGTGCTTCCTCCTGTCCTGACTAATAGACAAAGCCTTTGGCCCTGGCTTTTGTTAATACCCGGCATTCAAACTTCTTGCCAAGGTCTTTCATAATCTGGACGTAGTACCTTCTGAGAGAGGTGCAGTATTATATTTTGACAGGATGAATCCAAAGCTGCTTGTTCATTTTTATTGTTTTTTATGTTGTTATTTGTTATGTGTGCTCTACTTTAATCACTTCCTACCAGGCATCAAATACTGCCTTTTTGTGACAGCCGTTGGTGTCCGTGAGATACGCAGAAGGTGCCCTTTGGCGTCAGGCACAGTGACCGCCATCGTTGAAAAATGAGGTCAGGTGAGTAGAAACAGTGACAAGGTCGATCAGAGCAAACGCAGGACTTTCCCCAGAACGGGGTTGGAGTCTGTGAAAAAGTCAGTCAAAGTTCATTTCTTTTAACTTACCATATTTATCTTATCAAATATTCAAGAGCAAGTGGAAAGTAAGAAAGTTATGACCTCTGAGTAGGAAAAAACACCTGAACACCTGTCGAACTGGGAATTTCTTTCTCTGAAAGTCTGATGTTTTTTGGAGTTCCGAGAAGTCGGTCTGACATCTCTCGATATGCAACATTTGTAGTGAACGGAAGAGAAACCCTTTCTCAGGGCAAAAACAAGTCACTTCATGGTTAATTTAAGTCACGCTGATTAGAGCCGGGTATTGAACCGTTAGACAATACTAATTACTATATTGACAGACAACGACAAGTGGTAACAACCCTCCCACACATTACTTTGTCATCTGCAAAAAACAACATGTAGAGATTTAGTGTACAAATAATAATGACTTTTTGAACTCCATTTCATCCCTGTGGCGGTCTACTTGGGCGATGACGAGGTTGTTTATGACTTTTCTGTATTCAGACTGCAGATATGGAGCAGATTTCCTGTGGGCCGCCATGTTGCCTCTTTGTTGTTTTCATGTGAACGCTCTCAACTGGGACATCAGAGGTTAACAAATTGGAACTTTTCCACTTCCCAGGTGCCTGAACGCACCATCGGGTTAGGTTAATTAAGTAACTTGTGTGACACCTGTAACATTACTCAAGAATTTTTTTTTTTTTCTTTTGACGCAAAACCATAATTTCCCAATCCGAACTAAATTGTTTTGGTGCCTTTATAAATTGTCAAATTTACAAGATCTTTTCCTGAACCTTGCTTAATGGTTTAGGATGCCTAAACGTTCAGGCCACATGTGAGCATGTCAGAGACACCACCATGTTTAATTTCTAATACTTTTCTTTCTGCACTGAGTGGTATCAATGTCTGCAGAGCTGCCTGTTGTGTGAGATCCCCTCATTACGAGGCCCAACTTATGCCCTACAGCCTTTTATGTTCTCTTTCTTTTACCACCAAATCCAACTTCATCTCTTTTAGAGTGCTTTTGTTCTGAGAGTGCTCTCCAGTTTGTTCAGCTGGTTACTATTTCATTGTTATGAGTGATTAGTGTCAATGGTCAAACAGCTTTCTAAAACATTGGCAGTTTTCCTGATGGTGCAGCAGCTGGGCCAATGTAACAATCATTTAAAACACTGCACTGTAAATCCCTGAGATCCTTTTTTGTATTCATTCGTCCTTGCAGTTTTGCATTTTTTAAAGTAAAGTTGTGTCGAAATTCTGTTTTGCAGTGAGTCACATTAAACCTTGGCATATGTATCCTTAAGAAAATGTTTTTTTTTGTTAATACAAATTGCCATCATGATGCTTTGAACAGAAAATAAAGTTTTTGCAATTACTTGTGCAGTAAATAAATGACCTTCCGTTTTTTTCGTCAGACAAACTCACTGACATTTTATGTTTTGATCACTGAAGTTTTTAAGTGTGGACTGAAGCTCCTTTACCTTGACAGAAATTCTATCCATTCACTATTTCTGTTCCTCCTTCATTCATTTTGTTTGACCCACAAGCATAAACACCTCTGGAATGTCGGATGATTACAAGCTAAGGAATGTAATTCATCACACGTCATCGTACTCACCTCAGTCAGCTTTTGTCAAAAAAGAGTGTTTCCTCCGACAGCCTGCATCACTTTAACGTTGCACTTCTGTTCTGTCTAGACATAGTTTTGAAACAAATATTATTAAATACTTAATTATATTGCTATTTTGTATGTATAACAATATTGACAGTTTATTTTTTTATTGAATAGTATCCTGGTGTCTGGTCTCCTTTTTAGTGCTCGACACAGGTTCACTATTGACTTGCGTCCTTTCGAGAATCAGAGTTTGCTGCCTCACAGTGCACCTGCTCTGTCAGCTTAGGTGAGGATACCTGCATTGCTGGCCTGAGTGCTGATTACACAATACACACACACACACACACACACACACACACACACACACACACACACACACACACACACCGCTGACCTCCACACTCTGCTCTACCTGCACTGTGGCTGTTTGTGATTGACCTGATTATGGAAACCAGCCCCTGGCGCTGCTCCCAGAAGGGTGCAGGGATTGTGGCATCTTTATGAAAAATATTCCTGTTGTGCCAGCTTCTGTCACAAGACGCCTGTGGATAAAGCCCAGCTATGGCAGGGCTGCCAAGAGAGTGTGAGAGGCAGAATAATAGAGAGATGAGAACAGGGAGACGCATTTCAAAGAAGGAAAGCGAGAGAGGGAGAGTGATTGGTGATGAAGAGGAGATAGAATTATGCAGCATCAATGTCATTGCAGATTTATGGTGAACATTATTGATGTTAGCAACCTAGTGGTCGTTACAAGTGAAAGTATGTGCTCTCTTTGTGGCAGGTTCAATGTTTCCTTATTTGCATTACGTAGGAAAATGTGACAAAAACAGCAGCAAACTCATCAAGTCATTTAGTCACTTTCACTAATAAAATACACTTAATATAAGAAAGATTTCGATAGTAACCTTTTCAAAGGGCACATAGTTGCACACTGTTTCTGATACACTTTAAATTGATTTACAAAATTATTGTTTTTCTGTTTAATTGTATTAAACATGTTCTTTGCTTCTTCAGATAAATGGTATTGTGAGTTAGAAAATGGGAAGGGGTGTGGTGACAGAGTCTCAGTGTCTGCCCTATCTCTGTTTATTGTATTTAGTTTTTGTGGATGTAATTGAATCTGTAGATGGGATCCCAGTCAAAAATGTATTGATTACACAAGACTTTATTTATAACCACTACATTGAAATACAGTCATTTTCTTATATGTATTGTTATCCCAGCAAGCACTGATGAATATTATGTCCTACCCTTAATACTAACTTCGATCTGACCATCGGAGAGCAAAAATATCAACTTTACTCTTCAGTGTGCAAAGACAACAAGCTATGAGCTGCAGCGGGTGGCGGTGAGCCAAAGGAAGGGAGGCCACCAGGAAGTGTTGGGATGCACCATTAATCTGCTCTGCCACCCTTTACACAAGAGGAGTTGTTCGCAGAGGGGGATTATACAGACCACACAAGTTTGGACCCCCGAAGTTAGACTTTTGACTGGTAGTAATAATTAACTGTTGGGGGGTGTTTTGTTATCTGTTATACATGGAGGTAGGAGACACACAGACAAATGCAGTTGTTCCAATTTAAGTTGACTTGAGAAGTCATAAGGTCATTGACTATATGTGATTGGTGGATTTATGAGAAGCCATGAGAAGCCATGTGACCCTGAAACATTCTTAGCATGTTTTGGACTTTGCATGGCAGTGCCTGTAAGTGATTCTGCTTGTGACTTTAAGGCTCTTCAGGACTAAATATTGTTTTTCCGCTGATAATCTAGATCATCGGTCTCCAACATGTAGCTCGGGAGGTTTGAAAGATATGATGCGGTGTTTCCCATCCACAGACTTACTTGGGAGTTACTTGGCCCAAGTATATTTGGCAATCCATTTGAGCATTTTTTTTTTTAAATTTATTTATTTTTTAACCTGTTTTAGAGAACAACACTATTAACACAGCTTGGAAAGGTCACATGGAGGTGATGTCATTTCCATTTCCTGATTTAAAAACTGAGATGCAGTTGCAAAAGCCAAAAGAAGCTGGACCTGGAGTTCAAATTCTTTTGTCACTGATGCTCATGGGAAGACATGAAATCCAGTTTGAGTGTAATATGATGTGTCAGGCTGCAAAATGATGCACAGAGCCTTTTGACTTAGCTGGGATAATAAACAAATTCAGTGTGTGTGTGTGTGGGTGTGTGTTCACGCGCTACTATGTGCAAACACTTTCTTTATAGTTGGCTTGGGATGGGAAACCCCCTGTATCACCTCAGCACCTGTAAAATTGATAATGATATTACATTTCCAGCAGACACAGTACTGCCTGTCACTGCCAAAGTGTATCCCTAGCGGACCGTGGAGTTCATAATAGGTGTGTAAAGTAGATATAGAATTGAGTGGCTATGTCTTAAGACCTTTCCAAATAATTTCCCCCTCCTGAAAAATAATTATAAACCTATTCATCTGGCAAACACTTGAAGTAAGCATTAAAGAAACAGTGGGGAGTTTTTGTGTTGCATCTCCCTAGAGGAAGGACATTTGTGCATAGGCTTGGGTCGAGGCTCATCGGGCAATAGCGTGGAGGGGGACTTTCCCATGTTGGGAGGAAATCAATTATTCATTCTGGGGCACCACCCTGACAGATGCTGAAGTAGCTCTGAGATTAAGGACAAGTGTGGATGGATGCGTGTCTCATGTATATTCTGTTTCACCCTGCAAGCCAAACTCCTCTTGTCTGTCTGCCAAACATCTAGTGGCCCATTATCGGCAGCTTTTAGACCACATTCACAACAGACAATTACGGATGAAGAGCTCATCAACTGTACAGCGGCCTGAGCTTCAGTGGAAGAGGGAGCGACTGGGAGATTAAATTTTGATCAGAATTTAGTGGGAGGGATTTTGATGTTTGATGAAGTTTGATATTTGGTGTCAGAGGAATTTTAGAATAAAACATTATGCAACAGGACATCCTGGTGATCAGTGAGGGATTTGCGATGGTGGTTTGAATCCATGCTGGGCCTTGTTATGTCTAATTCCTGCAAAATATGAAATTTTCTCAGCATTTTTGCAGTGAGCGCTACAATGCAAAGATACTTCTTGTTTGTACAGTTGGTAAAATCAAACTCTCAAATATCACAATTTTGCTGTTTGTGCAAAGAATCTTTTTGTGTTTCTCAGCGTTCATTAGAAGACTGCCTGTGTCATCGCTATTACATTTTTCCAGTAAAATGACTCTTATTCAGCATCAATGGGACAGATACATTTTTCTCAACGCCCACATCGAGTTTTTATTTGTTTTCCTGATGTGTCGTCATGAATTTTTCATCAGCCACTTGATGAGACATTTCTTACGTTTTCCTTATAGTATACAGCACAGTAAGCAGTCTTTGGGTACGAGATAGTTTCTGTCCCACTGCTACAGTGGTTTTTAAATACAGGTGGCAGAGGCTCCCGGTGCCTTATGATCTGTTGCCTTGTGGGAAAAGTTTCTTTATCTTTAGTCATTCAAACGGTAATCCACGGATCAACGTGATTGATTGGACTCACACAATGTCCAGTTTAAAAAATGAAATATCAAAATCAATGCAGAAGAACCAGAAATATTTTCTTTTTTATTCCATAAAATTTAAAAAGCTTGATAACAACTGGATTTACATTACAACATTTCATTTAGCTGACGCTTTTATCCAAAGCGACTTACAATCAGTGCATATCAACCATGAGGGTACAAAACCCAGAACAACAAGAATCAAGAAAATACAATTTCTTCAAGAAAGCCAAACTACAAAGTGCTAAAAGTAAGTGCCATTTTAAGCGCTACTAAAGTTTTATTCAAGGTAAAGTCTGAAGAGGTGTGTTTTTAGTTTGCGGCGGAAGATGTATAGAGTTTCCGCTGTCCTGATGCCATTGGGGAGCTCATTCCACCATTTAGGAGCCAGGACAGCAAACAGTCATGATTTTGTGATTTATTGCAATAAAATTTGATATCTAGGCATTCGTGGTCCTGAAAAGAATGAATTAGAAGAATTTGACCTTGATCAAGTACCAACTACAAATCAAATTTTAAATTCACCAGTGCTGGTTTTGCAAAACTAATAAAATTCCCATCAGACTGTGAAAAACTTGATTTAAAATCTATATCAGAGGTATCCAACAAGTAGGTCCTGAGCTACCAGTAAAAAAAAAAATTGTGTTGACGATCAGTTTGTTATTGTTCACATAAAAGAAGCTTATTCAGCTGGTTTGGTGGAGCTCAGCTATGTGAATAAATGTTACAGTGTCTGAGCTACACGAGCTACATTTTGTCAAAGTAGCTCTCATTGGAAAAAAGGTTGGCAACCCATGATCTATTTGTTGGCGTGATGGTGTTAGTATTCTGCCCAATGAACTGCTGTTTTGAAGTACTGGCCTCATAGAGTCGTTAGCATGTGAATCTATTTCTATGCTACCGATGACGATTGAAAACTGGGCTTGTTGAGTTCATGTATCTGTTGAATGTGAGCAGGAATAGTTGTTGTTCATATGTGAGCTGAAACTAAATGTCAGAAAAAAGCTGGATGTTCACTTGTGCTTCAAGCAGCTCTTTCGTGGACCGGCTGAATCCGGCTCCAAATCATGAAATTGGATGACATGCAGCAATTACATGGTCTCCTGAATAACCTTGTTATCTTGGTTGTCAACACCTAGCATTGACTACCTCTTCATTAAAGTAGCTCGGTCCTGTCTGCATTCCCCCGGTGTCATTTCAAGGACAGTCACAGATAATTCTCAATGCAAAAGGTTAAAAAAAAAATCTTCCAGATGTGATGAATTCATGTGAGCTATGCAGACAGCTAGTGGGAAAAAAAGGAGCCAGATATGGTGGAAAAGGAATCCCTTCATATCTGACCTTTTCCTGTAAGCTAATTTGAAGTAGAGTGCAGACAAAAACCAATTAGGGCTCAGGAAAGCCGAGGAGAGGTCACAGGCTCGGCTGTTATCTGGCCGTGCCAAATATATACCTGACAAGATGTGGGGCGAAATTTAGGTCAGCAAAAAAAAAGGACCCAAATCGGACAATTATGGTCTGTAGGTCAACAAGGCCGGGTGGATGTGCATAAGGGACGGGAGGTCGATTTCTAACGAAGACGCCATCAGCTATTCAGGAACAGGTATGTTAGTGTTTGTGTGGGTGGATATCTGGTTCTGATCCTGTGATTGTGAGTGAGTTTTGGTTTCCCACAGAAAAACAAAAAGTACATTGAAATCCAAGCACAGATGTGTCACAGTAGCTTCCTGTAATGGCTGTGCGATAGGTATGCGCTGAAGTGGGGCTGTTGTCTGGGGAACAGCATATTGATGTGAAGATGTTCCTCTACCTCAGAGGTAGAGAATGGAAACCAATTTGTGGGACACATGACCCGACTGTGGTGGGACTAAACAAGCTCACTGACCTTCACACTCTGCATCCTTGAGCAGTGTCAGCTAGGATTCATTTGCAGAGAAACTGGTTAGATTGAGATGTATGACCTCAGCAGCAACCTTTTTCTTATGTTCACTATATACAGTGTAAATATGTGTGTTCTTTATGTGTACACGTACTGGTGTGTCTGTACCAGTTTGCAGAAGCATTTGGTCGAGACAGCAGTTGACATCAGCTGAGGTTTTCTTGAACTTCACCACCTAAAGATTGATTCTTCAAGAAAGAAAAACGGTGTTTCTGAAACTGCGAAGAAGGTCACTTCCTTGATCGTCTTCGTTTGAATTTTCAATTCTCACATGCAGATGTGCTCTGTTACATTGATGTTTCAAAGAATTGTGGTCAGATTTTGTGAGGTTTCAAAGGAAAGAGGTGCTCACAGAGTTCTCATAACGTCTCATTTTAACTGTAGTGTACGTAAATTACATGTTGCTATATCTGATGTCACTATTCCGTGTAAAAAGTCCAAGCCATTTGAAAAGCTGATGAGAAACACAAAAGCTTAGATTTGTGGTCCTTTAATCATTCTAGACTAGTTGTAGAATAGTCGCTCAAAACTCAAGGTGACATTTCATTATAGTTGTTTCTTGTAAGCGTCGTTAGGTCACACTGACACTGTTATATATGGTTTGTGCACAAGACAGGTGCAAAGTGTAAGTGACAAAACAATAAGGAACCGGAAAAAAAACATTTATTACTTTTATTTGTTTTGTCGAACCACAAGGGAAATTTGTTGAGCAATTATAGGATCTTTTTTTGTTGGGGAGCCTTCATTGGACTCTTTGTTGATTGATTTTGAGGATGCTGTTGTTCTGTTGGCTCAGAGGCTCAGTCTCACTGGGAGAATGTGCTGTAGTTTGTGTTGACTGGACAATAGATCGTGCCTTCATGGCAAGCGTCTCGTTTTGCCATGCCAACTGTTGCCAGCGTTTTTGTTTTATAGTATTGCTGTTTTAGAGCTGAAACATTAGTTGCAACTATTTTGACAGTCTGTTAATTGTCCAAATCATTATTATTTGATAGCGTTCTCTAATTGCACCCTCTAAGATGAGGATTAGTTGATTCTCTTTGTCGTCTGTGACTGTAAACTGAATGTATTCAGACTGTTGTTTCAATAAAAGAAACAATTAGAAGATGTCACCAGGGACTTTAGGAAACGCTGATTTTCATTTTTCTCTGTGTTCTGACTTAATAGACCAAATTATTACTCAATTAATCAAGAAAATATAATTCAGATTAGCTGTTAATGAATATAATCAGGGTGTGTAGCCCTAAACTTGTTACAAACTATATTTCTAATAATTTTGCATCAAACATGGACACGAGCTTGAAGGTGAAACATCAAGCCCATATTTGGAGGCAAACTCAACATGTTAACACAATTTAAAGTCAGTCATGTTTAGTAAGTTTTAGGTTTGTAGACTCTTGAAAAGGGAAAATTCATTGCTTTTATTTTGATGAGCTCCGGTTTAATTGTCATCTCTTGTGAATAGATAAATAAATATATGCTTACACCTGCATATGATTCAAGTATCACAATTTATTACAAAAACTAGAACTTTTTTAATCTGTCGGTGTTGCCATGCTTTAAGCATATAACAATACAGTATAAAATCTCAACCCAAAACTAGGATAGTAAAAGCAAAGATCATAGATGCTGACGCAGCATTACAGAAGTTAAGACATGCTGTTACTGTACAGAGAACATTCCCATTGAAGTACAAGCATCTGCAAAATGCGCCATTGGCATCAATGAATTGCATTTTACAATAATCAATCTGATCCAACTTCATTCAAAGTGTTACAAGAAACACCTCCTTTTGAAGAAATTAATTTACAAGAAAATAAATACAAATGCACAAACACTCTGCAAATGATAACGAATGTGCTGAGATCTTTTTCAACAGCCCAAGGCACTCAGGCTCAAATGTTGGCAATAGATATACGTCATTCTTCACACAAAATCACATCAAGCAGGTGGTGGGAGAGAAAGAAGAGTGATAGAGAAACAATGTTGTCTATTTCATAACCGCTTGAAGAACACATTCCTTTTTAAAGAAGTCCACCTTGCCCTTTTTCACAGTGAAAATCCCTGGCAGTCGAGACACAAAAGGACATTTGAAGAAGTCAGTCGTTTTGTTGAATTGTGTGACATCTGTTCTCTAAAAACTACATGACCCTCTTACTGTACTTTGGAAGCTGGCCTGTCATTTTGGGCTCCCGAGAGCGGCCTCTGCTCTCCGGAGTGGCATCGCCTGCATTTTTCAAATGGGACCACAAGTAGGCCTGATGTGCGTTCAAGCACAACAGGATGCCAAAGTGTCCCGTTTCAGTGACCTGTCCCATGTGAGAATCTGGTAGAAAGCTATCAAATTGTCCACGAATGATGTTTTCAAATATCTATAAGAATTCCAGATGCTATTCATTGAAACAATCTCCTCCTGATCTTTCAAAAATTAGTCTACCGATGCCATAACAACAGTGCCGTTAGCAAACGCATTGAGTTTCTCTTCCCTGCAGTTCAGTTGAGCTGGCGACAGGCTTCGAATGTCCACTTCGAGGTCCCTCCGTAAATATCAAGGCTCGTCTCCATCCATGCAAAAACGTTGCCCACTTGAGCTTTGCTGCTGCAAGTCGCTAGATTGTAAATCTCTTCGACGGATAGTTTCCTATCCCAGATGTGAAAATTTGCCAGGTGTCCAACAAAAGCTTGTGTGGCATCAAATCCGTCTCCCAGCGTGTCCTGCAGGAAAGACAAATGGGTTTAATCAAAGGTCGATAAGGTTGCTTCACGAAGAGAAAAACAAATCTCTTTTATGAAAACATTTTTGGACTGATGAAACTGAAGGAGGAATGGCAGTTAAATATCTAATCATCTTATTTTAACGTGACATGTGAAAACAGCCAAAGATAGACAGGAATATACAATTTATTTTACAATGAATGGGGGGGGGGATCGTCCACCTTGCTAGCAAAAGTTTTCTAATCTATGATATCTAGGACTCCTGTTCAATAATAAAATAAATGTAAAAAGATGCTCTCCATATGTGCCTTAAAACGTCTCCTGTTACCATGTTGGTGCTAAAAGTACAAGAACTCTGATGAGGAGCTGAAAAGCAGGAAAACCACAGTGTTTACTCTTTACCTGCTCTTGGCCGAGGATCAGCAGGCCCTGTGGTTTGATAGGATGATATGGAGCCAGATTTTCTCCATACCCCCTCTTCACACCATCTTGGAAAGCCTCCCAAACACCATCACGGGTGGTCCAGGTCACGCAGATATGATGCCACTCCCCATCATTGATCAGAAATGGCAGCTTTGCAACCTTTAAAACACAGGACTTGTCAGTCACAGTGACACTTTCTAATAAAATTGACAACATTTCCTCTTTGTTCCAGTCATACCTTGTCATTTATGAGTATCTCCATTGGGTTGTTTCCCCACTCGATGAGGACCAGCTCGTTGGCTTGTCCAGGAACTGCGTAGGAGAAAGGTGTGCCCACTCCCGGGGACGCGTTGGACTTGAGCCACATGCACACGGTGAGGGCAAACATCTCCGGCAAACTCTTCTTCACTTTTGCGTACATGTAGTTGGTTCTCAGTGGGAACGTGAGCTGGAATTTATCCAGCGGCCTGTTCTCTCTTTGACCTGTGAGGAAGTTATAGAAAACAATATTTGGCATCTTTGTAAGGAGCAGTATCTGTGTGTTTTCTCTGATTTTTACTATGTCAAACACAAATACATAATTTCCAACACGCACGTCCTGAGGATTTATACAGGAATTATGCGTTACACAACAAATCCACAATGTTGATGATCCAGATTTGTTTTAATCTGGCATGATAAACCCATCACAGGAATAGTGACGTTGATAACCTTGACCTCTTTTTTTCTTATCCATCCGCACTTCTTCAGGTCACAAGTGTGTGCTGCTGCACGGGACCAGAGGGGTCCCAGACAGAGTGGCCTCGAGGTTCAAGTTCTCAAATGGCTCACAGTGCAAATGGAGGGGATAGGTCGTTCACTGCATGTTGGAAATGGTTTATCTGCAGGAATTAGAGCAGGACACTGCCGAATATAGCTGGCTTGCTCCAGCTTTGTACGGATGAACATTAAATCTACTGCTGAGGTCATTAAAGCCCAGGCTATAATGCCAAATTGGATAGGGAAAGATTTTTTTTTTTTTTTTTCATTTCCCATTCTCCCGTGAAATCGCTCCACTGCAGAGATCCGCTATCTCCTCATGATTACTGTGTCGCTGATCGGTATCATCCCTCTGCCTTGCTTCGACAGCATCCCACCCATTACTCACGGCCCAAGCACTCCCAGATCGACTTCACCTGTTTGGTGCGCAAGCCTTTAAACTCGTCCGACGTACCTTTCTCCAGGTCGGTGATCCTCTGGTGGAGAGATGTGAGTGTGGACTCCACTCTCCCACGCTGCTCCGTCTCATTCCGGAGTCCTGGCTTCCCCTCCTCGATGCTGTTCACGCGGGACAACACTTGCTTCTCCAAGTCGTCGATTTTACTTTGGAGAAGGTCTTTGAGGCTGTTCGCCTGCACCGAGTTATTACTTCTGCTGAATTGCTGTTATGGGTGAAAAACACGCATTAAGATCGAAGTAAAGGCTACTGCTGAGCGAAAATAATTTTAAATTAACTTTTATTTTGGAAGGTTATTGCAGTGAATGAAAAAGCAACTTAATTTATATCTGTGAATGTTTGTTTTTGCCTTCTGTGCTCATAAAGCAAATTTAATATTGATAATCAGAGATGGATCGTGCATTATTCGTTATCATATTCATATTTTAGCCACCGAAAGTGTTTGGCATTTTCAGTTTTACGCATGAGTCGCCGAAAGTGCTTAAGAAGTCTTCAGAACAAGCAGCCTACCTCCAGATTTTCTAATCTCTGCTTCAGCGACTGTAAAGTCTGTGATAGTTGCGTCAAAGTGTCAGCGGGGCCCCTCGACACATCCCCCATTGTGTTTTTGGTCCCAGTTTCTTTCCTCCTGCCCCCTGGCCGCGCGTCCCCGGGCTCGGCGCTGTTCTGGCTCTCACAACGAGCCAACTTTGAGGTTAGTTCTCTGATAGTCTCTTTTTGGTTGATGATATTTTCTTTCTGCTGGAAAACCGTCTCCTGCAGCTGCATCACAGTGTTCTTCAAGTCCTCTCCTGGCACACTGTTCTGCAAGGTGGCCGCGCATATGTCCATATCCTTAGGTACGGACGTGCAAATGAACTGCGTCTGTCCGCCAAAATCTTGAGATAAACTCTCCAAAAACACGCAGGAAAATAGAAAAAGTCTCCAACAGATCCCGCTCTTTGTGGCCTGCATGTCGGCGTCTTTGCTGGGTTGCGTTTTGTTTCGGTTGATGCGCCGCAGTGACTTGCGCGCTTGTGTCCCTCTGTTGTTTTACTCGGTCTGTAGAAGTGCAGCCGTTTTTATAGAGCGTGCCCTGTTCTGCGCAGAGCAGGTTCACTGCATCACAACCGGTGGGAGTGGGAGGGGGGATCGCGCTGCTCCCGCTGTTTAAACGGCCCCAAAAGCAGCGTCACATTCAAGAGATGAAACCCATTTTGCTTTCAGCCTCCCACATGTTAAATCTTTCATCACTTCGACTATTTGTCATTTCTCGCCGTGTATTATTCATCCGGAAAACGCGGATTTGTAGGCAGCGAGGAGCGGTTTGCTCCTGTGGCGGGGTTCCAGGAAAGCCAGCTGTGTTTGTTTTGTTTTGGGCGCACTAAAAACTCACACACACACTGCGCGAGTAGGTGGATGTAGATCAGAAGTTGCAGCAATTTGCGGATGACGGTCCCCGCAGATTCAGCACCAAGGACAGCTCCGACCACATCACATTGTCACAGAGAGCGGCTCGGCTCTGTTTCTGCTCCCTTCAGAACTCAAGAGCAACTCATTTGTGAATACAGGTTGTTTAAACACGAGAATAGTGTTTCACGTTTTACTTTACAGTCTTTATTTCTCCTAGTTTTTCGTCTGCCGTTTTCCTTTCAGGTCAAACGCACCCAGAACACACATACCGACCTCCTCATGCATTGCCGATCTGCTCTCCATATCACTGCTTTAATCACCTCAATAATTCAGTTCCTAAAATGATAATCGACTCCCAAGTGTTTTACCCTATTATTCAGTAGGACAGTTTTATGTAAGAATTTCATTGGCCAGTAGCCGCTTATTTATTCAACCAAATGGGAAAAATCATTTTGAACATGTAATGAAAACGTATCAGCTCTCGGATCAAAATTAATTTCTTTGGGGACCTATCCAGCATGAGAGACAAAAGTCAGCATCTGACAAAAAGATATTAAACAGGTCATGGCGCGATTATTCTCATCCGTCCTGGGTCTGTAAAGCTGAATGGTTTGTAGCTGCAGGTGCCTTTTTTGCAGGCCAGGAAATGAACAGTGAATGATTAAATTGTTGTCAGGGGAAAGAACCCCATTTAAAAGCTGCAAAACCTATCAAGAGTGTAATTTAAGTGCTGCTGCGATATTACTGTAACACTTTTATTAGTGGATGGGAATGATTAGAAAGAACTGCACTTGAGAGCTTTAAAGTAAATCTTCCTGTCAAACATTTCTTCTTACAGTATGTAAATATTTTCATCTAGTTGTCACCTGTTAAACGTTTGAGTCATTACATAAAGGCTTTTGGTTTTAAGAAGTCAGTATGTCAATGTGATGCAATCTTAATGTGTATTAGTCAAGTGAACAGTGTTATAATATGTGACCTAACTCAGCATTTATGTATTTTTTATTTATTGTCCCACTGAACATTTATGTGGATTACCGTCCATTAAAGTGATGCAACAAAATCTAAGATGATTGAAGCAGGAGAGAGGGTTTAGTGATTTTACTCTGTTCTTAATCCTAAATTGATGGACAGTCTTTATGAAAACTAAAAAAACGAAGCTTTCACAAATGCCAGAAAAAAACTGCATCTTTTGAGCTCTTTAATGTGGCACAAATGGCATAAGTAAAGAAGTCAAGGTGAGGTAACTCTCCCGGAGGAGTTCCAAGTGGATGGTTGCTTATCTGGAGCTTTCTCTGAGATGTTGTGAGTAAAGTGATACCGGGCCACGCTTGTCAAGGGTCAAAACCAGCATACTTTGTGTGAGACCAAACAGGATTTAAGAAAACCTCTTTTTTAATTTTTTTATTTGGAAATCCTACAGAAGCATTCACGGAAAAATAATGGTGAATGTGGAAAGCAGTAACCTCAGCACAGGATAACACGAATGCTTTTAGCTGCATTGCCATTGAGTGAAGTACAAACAGACTTAAAAACTCAAATCTTATTTTATGTTGTGCAACATAAAGCCATGCACTCTGGCCCTGTCAGAGCACCCGAACTCGCAAAGCAAGTGGGTAGGAGTAAACAACTTTTTGTCTCCACCATTTCACCCATCTGCTAAATCTGTGCTATTAAGTAATTACACATCATGGACCAGAGTGCTCTCCAGTTCTTTACAAAGGGCACACAGCTTAGACCACCTTCCAAGCAAGTCATTCGCCAAAACTCTTGCTGAAAAGTGATTGTTAATGAGGAGAATAAACAACTGTTATTATTGTGATTTGGATTGATTTTATCCGACTGTAAAATACAGTATCATTGGGCAGAAAAGCGCAGACACCATCCACCCTGTGGGAAAGAAGGGGAACACTGCAAAACGTCCAAAGTCTATCTCTCATTATGAATTCATTATTCAAGGCTTCCCACACAACCAAGTCTTAGAGCCATATGCTTAAAGTAGAGAAACCCTCTGTGCTCCTCAGAAACAAGCTGTTCTTCTTCCCGTCACCTACCACTCCCGCCATTCCTCCTCTCCTCCTACAGACATATGAAATCCCGCTCAAGCAGACACTCAGAGGACACTGGTTTTTTGAAGCCTTTCCACTCTCTCAAATTAACATTTTTCACTGGATGCCACAAGTTCAGTCTGCAAGCATATTGTGTTATGCTGTGATTTAAAAAGAAATGTCGTAACAGCTGTTGAATATATAATACTGTTAGCCTTGGAGTGCATGAAATAATAATAGGGTTTGTATGAAATGATTATTTGTTGTGCAAGCCATTGTGCGAGACATAACAGCACAACAATCCATGATGCCAGAGATACTAATCTCATCCAAACAGCCTACAGTAACTCTCCTGACAGTCCTCCGCTCTGTGTGGCTCCAGTTCTGTTAGAGCCGGGCACACTGTCCACCTGTTGTGGCAAACAGCTTCTCCTTAATAATGCATTCAAACACAGAGGAAATGCATTCTCCAGCAGCAGAGATCAATAGTTGTAATTTCACATGTTGGCATCCCGCCTGAGACTCGTTCTCCCTCCCCGACTTCTTTCCTACCTTCTGCCTCAGAGTGCTGCTGAAGACCTTTTGGGAGAAAACAGATCAGGATCTTTTTAGTTTTTATTTTACTTTGAAATAATTTTTCTATTATCTATACCTCATTGGATTATTCCATATGGACATCCTTCTTTTGACTGTTCAAGCACTTTGTTGACCAGAGCGTTCTTTACATCTCCATTACATAAAAGCAGCACAACAGTCCCAAAACACAACTGAGGCAAAAAACACACAAAAATACAGATAAAATGCTTTTAACAAAAAATTCACAGGTAGTTGGCATTAAATACTTGGTCAGATTGGTAATATTTGTAATTGACAAATTATTATTTCCTTATTATTTGATTAAGAAAATTCACTTACGGTTGGCATTAAATACTTGTTCAGATATTTATGTAATTATTATAGGAAGCTGTACTTTCAGTTATGAAAACATTAAATCAGTGCATTTTCTAGTTTGTCTTTTTCTGTTAAATCAAAAGAAGGTTTTGCAGAAAAATATTTTATCAAGGTCAGCTATTGAAATAAAACTCACTGCAGATTGTCACTCTATCAAAACATTATGACTAATACCCATCCTGGCTTATGCTCAATGAGTTTTAAAGCAAGGTATCATATAAGTGCTGTCATTCGATTATATAATTGTCACAACATTGCAGATATTCGTCACTTTGCAACAGTCACCGTGCCTCTGTCCTTAACCAGTGAACCTGTAGTGTTTGAATCGCAGAGAAACAGCTCAACACTTACAGTATAAATATGTGTAATATGCTCGAGGAAGCTCCAGGTTACAAGAAGGTGAGGTTTCCATTCCAGTGAGACTCCTATAGTTCAGCCCTCCTTGGTAATTACTGGAAGGCATTTCATCATTTCTATGAACAAAAGCCTAATTAAGCTGCCGCTTTGTGTAGCAGGCCACAGCCAGCCTCACCACACCAGAGGAGGAAAACAGCTGCCATTTTGAGGTCAGTGAAACATCACTTTCCACTGGCTGGTTGGAGAGAGGAAAATGTCAGGCAGTTGCCGACACAATGTAAAAAAAAAAAAAAAAATAGTCCAGAGAGGCTCATTAAGACAAAGACATTTTACTCATAACTTCTCATTACCTCTCTCTTTTTTTTTTTTTTAGTTATTTCCCTTATGGTGTGCAGATGGAGTTTTGCCTACTGTATTGCTTTCCTTATGTTTTATTAAAGGTTGTGATTTAATTATTTTTCCTGCTGCATGAGCTGAGCGACCATCTGAAATTGATACAATGCATCATCTGACATTGGGATCATTTTCTGTGCTGATGTGCCAGCATTTTCCTACTGCTCAAGAAGATGAGGAAATATTTAACAATTTGCGCATGGAAGTATTTTATTTTTCTCTTTCCGGTGCTTTGAGTGGATAATGATTTGATACCGAATCTCTAAACACACTGTTTTGTACGGACAGTGTTTTTTTTTTGTTTTTTTTTAACAAGTCCATCATTTAATTTTTCTGATCTAATCTGTTGTCAGACACATTGAAACTGTGCAGCACATGTTCACAGAAAGCTTCATGATCCACTTCTTGTGTGTGAGAAAGCAAACAGGCTTTTTGTAGTCTGCTCACACCACCACCTGTTGCCTTTGCAGTTCTGTGCAGGTTTCGATTTAATAGATGATTAATTATGACTTGAATATTTCTCCCTCCCTTCCCTGGGGGAGTGTTTGCTTTTGTGTAAATGGAAATTTGTTTCTGCAGTGATTTCCATTCTTCTAACTCAACCATAGCTGATCCTTTACCAGACATTTAATTGAATTAAATTGTATTTATATAGCACCAAATTACAACATTTCAACAACAGTTTTTTCAGGGCACTTAACACAGTACAATCCATACAACAGAACCTTACAACATTATACAGAGGAACCCAACAATTAAATAATTGACAACTAGAAGGAAAATCTCCCCTTTAAGGGAGAAAAACCTCCGAAAGCGGGAAGAAAAAACTCCCTTTTAACAGGAAGAAACCTGCGAAAGAACTAGGCCCTGAGGTGGGCGGCCATCTGCCTCATTGAAATGTAAATAGGTGCACATATGTGCTTGCCTTCCTTCACACAGCATCTTACTGACCATACTCTCATTTCAAAATAATGCTATATTAATTTCCACTGATTTAATGCTGTCTTCTGTGGTTCTGAAGGTGTCTTAGTGATGTCATCAGCGATTATCCCAGTTTTGGCTTGAGATTCAGTTTCACTATAATGTCCCCCAAGTTTTGTAGTAGCAGTTGTAATTGTTAGGAGATTACTTCAGCTCTGTCCTTCAAAGATGTTTTCATTGTGTTGACGACTTGCTATAGATACTTGCATTACGATGAACCTTTAGAAAATGAGTTACAGATTCCTGCCACCCAGGAATAACTCGGAGAACATGGCCTCTATACCACATTGATCTTCTTTTGTCTTCTCATTGCCGCTGCTATTGTATTAGACTGCTTTGAGATGAATACGAGAGGCACGGCAGTCTTTCAGTTCCTGAAGGGATGTTACATAATGAATTAGTTATCAGACATCCGGAGGTGCACATCACAAACGGCCTTCCTTGTGGATTGGATTTCAATCTGAGCTCAGATTCCTTCAGCACAGTTGACGGCTGATTTCAGATTCCACAAACACCACGTCGTTCAAATTTATTGCTTCAAATCCAACAGTTCTTGTTGCCTTCTTACAGGAAAACTTTTACAGACTGACTCAACAAATGAGGCCTGCTAAACCATAACTGTAAACCACCATTCTGTATGCACATGATTTTTAGATTATTCTTTGAGATCCAGCTGGTTCTCTGTTTTGCATATAAAGCGATGGATGTGAGTGAAAGTTCAGCATAATGTACAGATTGAAAAGTAATGTAAAATACGATGTAAATGCAGATCATATGTTGAAACTCTCTGCTGCTACAGCTACATTTTTTAGTTTGGGTTTCCTTGATTTCAGTTTATAGACATGTTTATACTTTATGTTTGTGGTACGTGTCCATGACAAGCATGAGCCGTGTGTAGGTGGGAGCGTCTCGCTTGTGCAGCACGCAGCTGTCAAAGAAGCTGTGGAAGCATGAAGTGCTGTCAAGAGATGCAGTCTAATGAAGGGACGTAGTCTTGCTGAGCAACACAAAAGGAAAGTGACTTGTTCAAGGCCTCTGTCTGGCACCTTTTCTGTGCAGCAGAGACTGTTGACACCCTGCTGGATCACACCGAGCTGGAAAAAATAAAAATGTTAAGGCTGCTGAAGTAAAACTTATTCCTTACTAACTAATTAAGATTCAAACCCACTCCCACTGTGTTGGAATCGTGATTCTTGCCCGTTTTACTCAAAAACTGAAATCACTCATCTATATACAGTTGCTACACTTCCATTTTTCAAGTTCCTCTTACCTGTTCTTTGTGGTTTGACACAATGCGTAACATTTTCAGAACAGTCTCCATTAAAGGTACATTATGGAGTTTTTGACCACAAGTTGGAGCAAAGATTTAGGGAGTTTTTGTTTTGCTTAAACTCTGCTAGAAAAGTTTAAGTGTTCGTTCCCTTCGTCTGCTCAGACGCAGAACTCTAAATACACATGATTGGACTTCTGACGGACACAATGGGAATGTTCAGATCTCAAGTAGAAGAAACGCAAGTTGTTTTTTTTTATCTTTCCAAAATGTTACTCTCTAGGCTATGTAAAGCTAATAACTTACAAAGAACAGCAGGTAAATACATAACACTACTGTGACAGTAGCAGAAATATGTGACCTAAAGATAAATAAAGTATTTAAATAAGTAGGTAAAACAAAAACGTCATCAACTCTGATTCCATGATGGAAATCAGTTCCTTGAAGTGCCAATAGAGGCTGTCTCCAAAAGGGAGTCAATCTCCATGAACCAATTTGTTAAGGTGTAACCTAACAATAACATCTCCTGAAAATAATCTTGCTTTTGCTGAGCTGCAGTGGTTTAAATCACTGAAGTGATGCACAGGTGTACTTTAAGATCCTCTGTTATCACTGCTGGGT